>NC_138295.1:80622500-80627500 GCF_965601325.2 Salmo salar | reverse complement strand
AGGGCTCTCTACTCTCTGTTAGGGCTCTCTACTCTCTGTTAGGGCTCTCTACTCTCTGTTAGGGCTCTCTACTCTCTGTTAGATCTCTCTACTCTCTGTTAGATCTCTCTACTCTCTGTTAGGGCTCTCTACTCTCTGTTAGGGCTCTCTACTCTCTACTCTCTGTTAGGGCTCTCTACTCTCTGTTAGATCTCTCTACTCTCTGTTAGATCTCTCTACTCTCTGTTAGGGCTCTCTACTCTCTGTTAGGGCTCTCTACTCTCTGTTAGATCTCTACTCTCTGTTAGGGCTCTCTACTCTCTGTTAGATCTCTCTACTCTCTGTTAGGGCTCTCTACTCTCTGTTAGATCTCTCTACTCTCTGTTAGGGCTCTCTACTCTCTGTTAGATCTCTCTACTCTCTGTTAGGGCTCTCTACTCTCTGTTAGATCTCTACTCTCTGTTAGATCTCTCTACTCTCTGTTAGGGCTCTCTACTCTCTGTTAGATCTCTCTACTCTCTGTTAGATCTCTCTACTCTCTGTTATGGCTCTCTACTCTCTGTTAGGGCTCTCTACTCTCTGTTAGATCTCTCTACTCTCTGTTAGATCTCTCTACTCTCTGTTAGGGCTCTCTACTCTCTGTTAGGGCTCTCTACTCTCTGTTAGGGCTCTCTACTCTCTGTTAGATCTCTCTACTCTCTGTTAGATCTCTCTACTCTCTGTTATGGCTCTCTACTCTCTGTTAGGGCTCTCTACTCTCTGTTAGATCTCTCTACTCTCTGTTAGATCTCTCTACTCTCTGTTAGATCTCTCTACTCTCTGTTAGCTCTCTCTACTCTCTGTTAGGGCTCTCTACTCTCTGTTAGATCTCTCTACTCTCTGTTAGGGCTCTGTACTCTCTGTTAGATCTCTCTACTCTCTGTTAGATCTCTCTACTCTCTGTTAGATCTCTCTACTCTCTGTTAGGGCTCTCTACTCTCTGTTAGATCTCTCTACTCTCTGTTAGATCTCTCTACTCTCTGTTATGGCTCTCTACTCTCTGTTAGGGCTCTCTACTCTCTGTTAGATCTCTCTACTCTCTGTTAGATCTCTCTACTCTCTGTTAGGGCTCTCTACTCTCTGTTAGGGCTCTCTACTCTCTGTTAGGGCTCTCTACTCTCTGTTAGATCTCTCTACTCTCTGTTAGATCTCTCTACTCTCTGTTATGGCTCTCTACTCTCTGTTAGGGCTCTCTACTCTCTGTTAGATCTCTCTACTCTCTGTTAGATCTCTCTACTCTCTGTTAGATCTCTCTACTCTCTGTTAGCTCTCTCTACTCTCTGTTAGGGCTCTCTACTCTCTGTTAGATCTCTCTACTCTCTGTTAGGGCTCTGTACTCTCTGTTAGATCTCTCTACTCTCTGTTAGATCTCTCTACTCTCTGTTAGATCTCTCTACTCTCTGTTAGGGCTCTCTACTCTCTGTTAGATCTCTCTACTCTCTGTTAGATCTCTCTACTCTCTGTTAGGGCTCTCTACTCTCTGTTAGATCTCTCTACTCTCTGTTAGATCTCTCTACTCTCTGTTAGATCTCTCTACTCTCTGTTAGATCTCTCTACTCTCTGTTAGATCTCTCTACTCTCTGTTAGGGCTCTCTACTCTCTGTTAGGGCTCTCTACTCTCTGTTAGGGCTCTCTACTCTCTGTTAGATCTCTCTACTCTCTGTTAGATCTCTCTACTCTCTGTTAGATCTCTCTACTCTCTGTTAGATCTCTCTACTCTCTGTTAGATCTCTCTACTCTCTGTTAGATCTCTCTACTCTCTGTTAGATCTCTCTACTCTCTGTTAGGGCTCTCTACTCTCTGTTAGGGCTCTCTACTCTCTGTTAGATCTCTCTACTCTCTGTTAGGGCACTCTACTCTCTGTTAGATCTCTCTACTCTCTGTTAGATCTCTCTACTCTCTGTTATGGCTCTCTACTCTCTGTTAGGGCTCTCTACTCTCTGTTAGATCTCTCTACTCTCTGTTAGATCTCTACTCTCTGTTAGATCTCTCTACTCTCTGTTAGGGCTCTCTACTCTCTACTCTCTGTTAGATCTCTCTACTCTCTGTTAGGGCTCTCTACTCTCTGTTAGATCTCTCTACTCTCTGTTAGATCTCTACTCTCTGTTAGATCTCTCTACTCTCTGTTAGGGCTCTCTACTCTCTACTCTCTGTTAGATCTCTCTACTCTCTGTTAGGGCACTCTACTCTCTGTTAGATCTCTCTACTCTCTGTTAGATCTCTCTACTCTCTGTTAGATCTCTCTACTCTCTGTTAGATCTCTCTACTCTCTGTTAGATCTCTCTACTCTCTGTTAGGGCTCTCTACTCTCTGTTAGATCTCTACTCTCTGTTAGGGCTCTCTACTCTCTGTTAGCTCTCTCTACTCTCTGTTAGATCTCTCTACTCTCTGTTAGATCTCTCTACTCTCTGTTAGATCTCTCTACTCTCTGTTATGGCTCTCTACTCTCTGTTAGGGCTCTCTACTCTCTGTTAGCTCTCTCTACTCTCTGTTAGATCTCTCTACTCTCTGTTAGATCTCTCTACTCTCTGTTAGATCTCTCTACTCTCTGTTAGATCTCTCTACTCTCTGTTAGATCTCTCTACTCTCTGTTAGGGCTCTCTACTCTCTGTTAGATCTCTCTACTCTCTGTTAGATCTCTCTACTCTCTGTTAGATCTCTCTACTCTCTGTTAGGGCTCTCTACTCTCTGTTAGATCTCTCTACTCTCTGTTAGATCTCTCTACTCTCTGTTAGATCTCTCTACTCTCTGTTAGGGCTCTCTACTCTCTGTTAGATCTCTACTCTCTGTTAGGGCTCTCTACTCTCTGTTAGGGCTCTCTACTCTCTGTTAGCTCTCTCTACTCTCTGTTAGGGCTCTCTACTCTCTGTTAGCTCTCTCTACTCTCTGTTAGGGCTCTCTACTCTCTGTTAGATCTCTCTACTCTCTGTTAGGGCTCTCTACTCTCTGTTAGATCTCTCTACTCTCTGTTAGGGCTCTCTACTCTCTGTTAGATCTCTCTACTCTCTGTTAGGGCTCTCTACTCTCTGTTAGGGCTCTCTACTCTCTGTTAGGGCTCTCTACTCTCTGTTAGATCTCTACTCTCTGTTAGGGTTCTCTACTCTCTGTTAGATCTCTCTACTCTGTTAGATCTCTCTACTCTCTGTTAGGGCTCTCTACTCTCTGTTAGGGCTCTCTACTCTCTGTTAGATCTCTCTACTCTCTGTTAGGGCTCTCTACTCTCTGTTAGGGCTCTCTACTCTCTGTTAGATCTCTCTACTCTCTGTTAGATCTCTCTACTCTCTGTTAGATCTCTCTACTCTCTGTTAGGGCTCTCTACTCTCTGTTAGATCTCTCTACTCTCTGTTAGGGCTCTCTACTCTCTGTTAGGGCTCTCTACTCTCTGTTAGATCTCTCTACTCTCTGTTAGGGCTCTCTACTCTCTGTTAGAGCTCTCTACTCTCTGTTAGGGCTCTCTACTCTCTGTTAGGGCTCTCTACTCTCTGTTAGATCTCTCTACTCTCTGTTAGGGCTCTCTACTCTCTGTTAGGGCTCTCTACTCTCTGTTAGATCTCTCTACTCTCTGTTAGATCTCTCTACTCTCTGTTAGATCTCTCTACTCTCTGTTAGGGCTCTCTACTCTCTGTTAGGGCTCTCTACTCTCTGTTAGGGCTCTCTACTCTGTTAGATCTCTCTACTCTGTGTTAGATCTCTCTACTCTCTGTTAGGGCTCTCTACTCTCTGTTAGGGCTCTCTACTCTCTGTTAGGGCTCTCTACTCTCTGTTAGATCTCTCTACTCTCTGTTAGGGCTCTCTACTCTCTGTTAGGGCTCTCTACTCTCTGTTAGATCTCTCTACTCTCTGTTAGGGCTCTCTACTCTCTGTTAGATCTCTCTACTCTCTGTTAGGGCTCTCTACTCTCTGTTAGGGCTCTCTACTCTCTACTCTCTGTTAGATCTCTCTACTCTCTGTTAGATCTCTCTACTCTCTGTTAGATCTCTCTACTCTCTGTTAGGGCTCTCTACTCTCTGTTAGGGCTCTCTACTCTCTGTTAGGGCTCTCTACTCTGTTAGATCTCTCTACTCTGTGTTAGATCTCTCTACTCTCTGTTAGGGCTCTCTACTCTCTGTTAGCTCTCTCTACTCTCTGTTAGATCTCTCTACTCTCTGTTAGATCTCTCTACTCTCTGTTAGGGCTCTCTACTCTCTGTTAGGGCTCTCTACTCTCTGTTAGATCTCTCTACTCTCTGTTAGATCTCTCTACTCTCTGTTAGGGCTCTCTACTCTCTGTTAGATCTCTACTCTCTGTTAGCTCTCTCTTCTCTCTGTTAGGGCTCTCTACTCTCTGTTAGGGCTCTCTACTCTCTGTTAGATCTCTCTACTCTCTGTTAGGGCTCTCTACTCTCTGTTAGGGCTCTCTACTCTCTGTTAGGGCTCTCTACTCTCTGTTAGATCTCTCTACTCTCTGTTAGATCTCTCTACTCTCTGTTAGATCTCTCTACTCTCTGTTAGATCTTTCTACTCTCTGTTAGATCTCTCTACTCTCTGTTAGGGCTCTCTACTCTCTGTTAGGGCTCTCTACTCTCTGTTAGATCTCTCTACTCTCTGTTAGATCTCTCTACTCTCTGTTAGGGCTCTCTACTCTCTGTTAGGGCTCTCTACTCTCTGTTAGATCTCTCTACTCTCTGTTAGATCTCTCTACTCTCTGTTAGATCTCTCTACTCTCTGTTAGGGCTCTCTACTCTCTGTTAGATCTCTCTACTCTCTGTTAGATCTCTCTACTCTCTGTTAGATCTCTCTACTCTCTGTTGGGGCTCTCTACTCTCTGTTAGGGCTCTCTACTCTCTGTTAGAGCTCTCTACTCTCTGTGGAATGTGTTGTTGGTAGACCTCCCTGTCACAGGCGTCGATGAAAGGTGACCAAAACGCAGCGGGTATAGTGCTCATCTTCTTTTAATATTAATAAAGTGAACACTTAAACAAAACAACAAACTGACAATCAACA
>NC_138295.1:80615000-80617500 GCF_965601325.2 Salmo salar | reverse complement strand
TGTGTGTGTGTGTGTGTGTGTGTGTGTGTGTGTGTGTGTGTGTGTGTGTGTGTGTGTGTGTGTGTGTGTGGTGTGTGTGTGTGGTGTGTGTGTGTGTGTGTGTGTGTGTGTGTGTGTGTGTGTGTGTGTGTGTGTGTGCAAAGCCTCAGAGATGTAGTCACCACACCCCAATTACAAGTTGTGTTAAAAGAGCAATTACACAGGAATCATAGAGGCCAGGGTGGAGGAGAGTTGTGGTGTAGAAGGCTGCTTGTTGTGTGTGTTGCTGCTAGGAAACATCCTCACAGTGACAGTAATGTATATTGGATTCCAGTCCTAAAATGCCTGACTGATTTTGAGATTGAAGTGTTTCATTCCACTTTGCATTGGTGCCAAGCTTTGCAACAGTAATCAATTTGACAGTGCTTTTATTTTGCCTTAGTGGGCAGTTTCTCTCTCTTTCCTCCTCCCTCTACGTCCCTCCCTCTCTCACTCCCTCTACCTCCCCCTCTCACTCCCTCTACCTCCCCCTCTCACTCCCTCTACCTCCCCCTCTCACTCCCTCTACCTCCCCCTCTCACTCCCTCTACCTCCCTCCCTCACTCCCTCTACCTCCCCCTCTCACTCCCTCTACCTCCCCCTCTCACTCCCTCTACCTCCCTCCCTCTCTCACTCCCTCTACCTCCCCCTCTCACTCCCTCTACCTCCCCCTCTCACTCCCTCTACCTCCCCCTCCCTCTCCCTCCCCTCACTCCCTCTACCTCCCCCTCTCACTCCCTCTACCTCCCCCTCTCACTCCCTCTACCTCCTCCCCCTCTCACTCCTCTACCTCCCCCTCTCACTCCCTCTACCTCCCCCTCTCACTCCCTCTACCTCCCTCCCCTCTCACTCCCTCTACCTCCCCTCTCACTCCCTCTACCTCCCTCCCCCTCTCACTCCCTCTACCTCCCTCTCCCCCTCTCACTCCCCCTCTACCTCCCTCCCCCTCTCACTCCCTCTACCTCCCCCTCTCACTCCCTCTACCTCACTCCCCCTCTCACTCCTCTACCTCCCCCCCTCTCACTCCCTCTACCTCCCCCCTCTCACTCCCTCTACCTCACTCCCCCTCTCACTCTCTACCTCCCCCCCTCACTCCCTCTACCTCCCCCTCTCACTCCCTCTACCTCCCTCCCCTCTCACTCCCTCTACCTCCCTCTCACTCCCTCTACCTCCCTCCCCCTCTCACTCCCTCTACCTCCCTCCCCCTCTCACTCCCTCTACCTCCCTCCCCCTCTCACTCCCTCTACCTCCCCCTCTCACTCCCTCTACCTCCCCCTCTCACTCCCTCTACCTCCCTCCCCCTCTCACTCCCTCTACCTCCCCCTCTCACTCCCTCTACCTCCCCCTCTCACTCCCTCTACCTCCCTCCCCCTCTCACTCTCTACCTCCCCCTCTCACTCCCTCTACCTCCCCCTCTCACTCCCTCTACCTCACTCCCCCTCTCACTCTCTACCTCCCCCTCTCACTCCCTCTACCTCCCCCTCTCACTCCCTCTACCTCACTCCCCCTCTCACTCTCTACCTCCCCCCCACTCCCTCTACCTCCCCCTCTCACTCCCTCTACCTCCCTCCCCTCTCACTCCCTCTACCTCCCTCTCACTCCCTCTACCTCCCTCCCCCTCTCACTCCCTCTACCTCCCTCCCCCTCTCACTCCTCTACCTCCCTCCCCCTCTCACTCCCTCTACCTCCCTCCCCCTCTCACTCCTTCTACTTCCCTCTACCTCCCTCCCCCTCTCACTCTCTCTACCTCCCTCCCCCTCTCACTCCCTCTACCTCCCTCCCCCTCTCACTCTCTCTACCTCCCCCTCTCACTCCCTCTACCTCCCCCTCTCACTCCCTCTACCTCCCTCCCCCTCTCACTCTCTCTACCTCCCTCCCCCTCTCACTCCTTCTACTTCCCTCTACCTCCCTCCCCCACTACCTCACCTCCTCTCTCTGTGTGTGTGCAGTAAGTCTGAGCTCTTGACCCCCACGAGGTTCTGACCTGAAACTGACCCGTAGCCGTGTCCTAGAGAGAGACTGATTCAGAAGTGTGTGTGTGTGTGTGTGTGTGTGTGTGTGTGTGTGTGTGTGTGTGTGTGTGTGTGTTAGGGCTGTGACGGTCGTGGAATTTCGGATGACAGTAATTGGTCAGTCAAACAACTGCGTCTCCGTAATAACCGTCCGAATAGCAAAACATTTTTTGGGGGGGACACATTTTCTCCTCTCCTCTGCTCTTGACTGCATGTGCTGCCATAGAAATAGAATGAGTAGAAAGGGCATAATGGGTGGACTGGCAGGAATTGCAAGTGTACCCATAGGAGCAAAACAGGAAGTAAAAGCAGGAAGTAAAAGCAGGAAATGTAACCTGTGATTTGCTGATTCAACTCAACTGACTAGGTGTAACCGATGTGAAATGGCTAGTTAGTTAGCGGTGGTGCGCGCTAATAGCGTTTCAATCAGTGACGTCACTCGCTCTGAGACTTGAAGTAGTTGTTCCCCT
>NC_138295.1:80605000-80610000 GCF_965601325.2 Salmo salar | reverse complement strand
CTGACAACCTCATCACAACCATATAACACAGAGAAACCATGGCAACCGCATCACAACCATATAACACAGAGAAACCTGACAACCTCATCACAACCATATAACACAGAGAAACCATGACAACCTCATCACAACCATATAACACAGAGAAACCATGGCAACCTCATCACAACCATATAACACAGAAAAACCATGGCAACCTAATCACAACCATATAACACAGAGAAACCATGGCAACCTCATCACAACCATCTAACACAGAGAAACCATGACAACCTCATCACAACCATATAACACAGAGAAACCATGACAACCTTATAGCAACCATTTAACACAGGGAACCCATGACAACCTCATCACAATCATATAACACAGAGAAACCATAGCAACCTGATCACAACCATATAACACAGAGAAACCATGGCAACCGCATCACAACCATATAACACAGAGAAACCTGACAACCTCATCACAACCATATAACACAGAGAAACCATGACAACCTCATAGCAACCATATAACACAGAGAAACCTGACAACCTCATCACAACCACATAACACAGGGAAACCTGACAAACTCATCGCAACCGTATAACACAGAGAAACCATGACAACCTCATCACAACTATATAACACAGGGAAACCTAACATTCTCATCACAGCCATATAACACAGAGAAACCTGACAACCTCATCACAACCATATAACACAGAGAAACCTGACAACCTCATCACAACCATATAACACAGAGAAACCATGACAACCTCATAGCAACCATATAACACAGAGAAACCTGACAACCTCATAGCAACCATATAACACAGAGAAACCATGGCAACCTCATCACAACCATATAACACAGAGAAACCATGGCAACCTCATCACAGCCATATAACACAGAGAAACCATGGCAACCGCATCACAACCATATAACACAGAGAAACCTGACAACCTCATCACAACCACATAACACAGGGAAACCTGACAACCTCATCACAACCATATAACACAGAGAAACCATGGCAACCGCATCACAACCATATAACAGAGAAACCTGACAACCTCATCACAACCATATAACACAGAGAAACCATGACAACCTCATCACAACCATATAACACAGAGAAACCATGGCAACCTCATCACAACCATATAACACAGAAAAACCATGGCAACCTCATCACAACCATATAACACAGAGAAACCATGGCAACCTCATCACAACCATCTAACACAGAGAAACCATGACAACCTCATCACAACCATATAACACAGAGAAACCATGACAACCTTATAGCAACCATTTAACACAGGGAACCCATGACAACCTCATCACAATCATATAACACAGAGAAACCATAGCAACCTGATCACAACCATATAACACAGAGAAACCTGACAACCTCATCACAACCATATAACACAGAGAAACCATGACAACCTTATAGCAACCATTTAACACAGGGAACCCATGACAACCTCATCACAATCATATAACACAGAGAAACCATAGCAACCTGATCACAACCATATAACACAGAGAAACCTGACAACCTCATCACAACCATATAACACAGAGAAACCATGGCAACCTCATCACAGCCATATAACACAGAGAAACCATGGCAACCGCATCACAACCATATAACACAGAGAAACCTGACAACCTCATCACAACCACATAACACAGGGAAACCTGACAACCTCATCACAACCATATAACACAGAGAAACCATGGCAACCGCATCACAACCATATAACAGAGAAACCTGACAACCTCATCACAACCATATAACACAGAGAAACCATGACAACCTCATCACAACCATATAACACAGAGAAACCATGGCAACCTCATCACAACCATATAACACAGAAAAACCATGGCAACCTCATCACAACCATATAACACAGAGAAACCATGGCAACCTCATCACAACCATCTAACACAGAGAAACCATGACAACCTCATCACAACCATATAACACAGAGAAACCATGACAACCTTATAGCAACCATTTAACACAGGGAACCCATGACAACCTCATCACAATCATATAACACAGAGAAACCATAGCAACCTGATCACAACCATATAACACAGAGAAACCTGACAACCTCATCACAACCATATAACACAGAGAAACCATGACAACCTTATAGCAACCATTTAACACAGGGAACCCATGACAACCTCATCACAATCATATAACACAGAGAAACCATAGCAACCTGATCACAACCATATAACACAGAGAAACCTGACAACCTCATCACAATCATATAACACAGAGAAACCATAGCAACCTGATCACAACCATATAACACAGAGAAACCTGACAACCTCATCACAACCATATAACACAGAGAAACCATGACAACCTCATAGCAACCATATAACACAGAGAAACCTGACAACCTCATAGCAACCATATAACACAGAGAAACCATGACAACCTCATCACAACCATATAACACAGAGAAACCTGACAACCTCATCACAACCATATAACACAGAGAAACCATGACAACCTCATAGCAACCATATAACACAGAGAAACCTGACAACCTCATAGCAACCATATAACACAGAGAAACCATGACAACCTCATAGCAACCATATAACACAGGGAAACTTGACAACCTGATCACAACCATATAACACAGAGAAACCTGACAACCTCATCACAACCATATAACACAGAGAAACCATGACAACCTCATAGCAACCATATAACACAGAGAAACCTGACAACCTCATAGCAACCATATAACACAGAGAAACCATGACAACCTCATAGCAACCATATAACACAGGGAAACTTGACAACCTCATTGCAACCATATCACACAGAGAAACCATGACAACCTCATCACAACTATATAACACAATTGTCTGCTTGTGTGTGTTTGTGTTTTTGAGAGAGGTTGTGTGTGTGTGTGTGTGTGTGTGTGTGTGTGTGTGTGTGTGTGTGTGTGTGTGTGTGTGTGTGTGTGTGTGTGTGTTGTATTAGGTCAGTGAAGTTCAGATGAGGTCAGTGTGAGCTGGTATTGGCCCAGCTCCCACATTATAGAGAGAGTGACAGAGAGGAGAGAGAGGAGAGAGAGAAGAGAGAGGTAATAGGATGAACACCAGGAAGTTAACCTCAGACCATCTCATTATGTTACAGAGAGTAAAGGCTAGTAGGAGAAATAGAGAGAAAATGATAAAGAATAGAGTTTGTTTGGGAAAGACTAAAAGATGGGAGAGTGAGCCAGAAATAAGGAGAGAAGCAGAGATGTATTTTTAGTGAGGAGGAGGTAGACCTATTCAGTGGTACCTCTCTGCCCACGCTTTGTCACTCGGCTGTGAGGAGTAACAATGTTGTGTGTGAACACGCTGCACCAGATAACACACATCCATGAACAACACTCACTCTCTCTCTGTCATGAACACACATCCTCTTAAACACACACACTTCTCTCCACCAGGCCACCGTACTCTGCCCAGTGGAGCGGCCAGAGACGATAGAGTAAGACAGGGAGAGGTAGAAGAGGAGACAAAAGCGTATCAAGCTGAACTGTACCGTCAATGAAATGAAACATTTAAAGGTCAAGCTCCTGAGCTCTTAGGAGGAAATCTAGTCTCTGGTAACTGTAGACTCTGGCCCTGAGGAAGCCTGGCCTGTTCATTCACTGTGAACTCTATAGAGGAGGAGATGTTGGCATGGCTGACTGCAGAATGGCTTTCCTCCTCTTGAAACCTGAGAAGCACGAGACAGAGAGAGGAGAGCACTGCACAGTTAGAGAGGAGAGAGAGAGAGGAGAGCACTGCACAGTTAGAGAAGAGAGAGACAGAGAGAGGAGAGCACTGCACAGTTAGAGAAGAGAGAGACAGAGAGAGGAGAGCACTGCACAGTTAGAGAGGAGAGATACAGAGAGAGGAGAGCACTGCACAGTTAGAGAGGAGAGAGACAGAGAGAGGAGAGCACTGCACAGTTAGAGAGGAGAGAGACAGAGAGAGGAGAGCACTGCACAGTTAGAGAGGAGAGAGACAGAGAGACAGAGGAGAGCACTGCACAGTTAGAGAGGAGAGAGACAGAGAGAGGAGAGCACTGCACAGTTAGAGAGGAGAGAGACAGAGAGAGGAGAGCACTGCACAGTTAGAGAGGAGAGAGACAGAGAGAGGAGAGCACTGCACAGTTAGAGAGGAGAGATACAGAGAGAGGAGAGCACTGCACAGTTAGAGAGGAGAGAGACAGAGAGAGGAGAGCACTGCACAGTTAGAGAGGAGAGAGAGAGAGGAGAGCACTGCACAGTTAGAGAGGAGAGAGACAGAGAGAGGAGAGCACTGCACAGTTAGAGAGGAGAGAGACAGAGAGAGGAGAGCACTGCACAGTTAGAGAGGAGAGAGAGAGAGGAGAGCACTGCACAGTTAGAGAGGAGAGATACAGAGAGAGGAGAGCACTGCACAGTTAGAGAGGAGAGAGACAGAGAGAGGAGAGCACTGCACAGTTAGAGAGGAGAGAGACAGAGAGAGGAGAGCACTGCACAGTTAGAGAGGAGAGAGACAGAGAGGAGAGCACTGCACAGTTAGAGAGGAGAGAGACAGAGAGAGGAGAGCACTGCACAGTTAGAGAGGAGAGAGAGAGAGGAGAGCACTGCACAGTTAGAGAGGAGAGAGACAGAGAGGAGAGCACTGCACAGTTAGAGAGGAGAGATACAGAGAGAGGAGAGCACTGCACAGTTAGAGAGGAGAGATACAGAGAGAGGAGAGCACTGCACAGTTAGAGAGGAGAGAGACAGAGAGAGGAGAGCACTGCACAGTTAGAGAGGAGAGAGAGAGAGGAGAGCACTGCACAGTTAGAGAGGAGAGAGACAGAGAGAGGAGAGCACTGCACAGTTAGAGAAGAGAGAGACAGAGGAGAGCACTGCACAGTTAGAGAGGAGAGAGACAGAGAGGAGAGCACTGCACAGTTAGAGAGGAGAGAGACAGAGAGAGGAGAGCACTGCACAGTTAGAGA
>NC_138295.1:80592500-80597500 GCF_965601325.2 Salmo salar | reverse complement strand
TATTGGTCATATACCACAAACCCCGAGGGGCCTTATTGATATTACAAACTGGTTACTAAGGTAATTAGAACAATGAAAATAATGTTTTTTTTACACCCGTGGTATACGGTCTGATATACCACAGCTTTCAGCCAATCAGCAATCAGGCCTCAAAACAACCAATTTATAATTAAGCAATAAGGCACAAGGGGGTGTGGTATATGGCCAATATACCACGGCTAAGAGCTGTTCTTATGCACGACGCAACGCTGAGTGCCTGGATACAGCCCTTAGCCGTGGTATATTGGCCATATACCACAAACCCCCGTGGTGCCTTATTGCTATTATAAACTGGTTACCAACGTAATTAGAGCGGTAAAAATAAATGTTTTGTCATACCCGTGGTATACGGTCTGATATACCACGGCTGTCAGCCAATCAGCATTCAGGGCCTGAACCAGCCAGTTTATAATATAATATAGATAATTGCAGTGATTTGGTATTAGGTTGTTATTGATTATTGTTATGGTTTATTAGTTAGTTACAGATGATTAGTTATAGGTCATTAGATGTTAGACAAATATCTGTTATTAGCTAGTTTGTTACTGACGATTAGTTAAAGATGATTCGTTATAGATGAATCGTTATAGATTATGTTAATGACTCACCCTTCCAGGCATATGAAAGGTCTGTTTGTGTTCTTCATTTCACCTGTGACATAATTTGACATTATGAAGCTTACCGTAGTTCCCCAGAACAGTCATGTGTTTGTTTGTAAATAACACAACGGGAGGAAGCAGGTCCAATGTGTTCTATATCTATCAGAGTCTCTGTTCTGCAGCGCACATGAGATGAATTTACACTACAATTCACTATTAAATGTTTGCCATCCGATATCTTATAATGGCTTTCTGCCAGAAATCAAAGATCTCTGGGTGAGTTTTCTGTACTGCTGCCAAATCTCTCCCTGTGCTTCCTTTTAGTGTTTATTTCTTCTACCGTTCTTCTCCCCTCTGCTCCTCTGCTCTTCTGCCCCTCTGCTCTTCTGCCCCTCTGCTCCTCTGCCCCTCTGCCCTCTGCTCTTCTGCCCTTCTGCCCCTCTGCTCTTCTGCCCCTCTGCTCTTCTGCTCCTCTGCTCTTCTGCCCTTCTGCTCCTCTGCTCTTCTGCCCCTCTGCTCTTCTGCCCCTCTGCTCTTCTGCCCCTCTGCCCCTCTGCCCCTCTGCTCCTCTGCTCTTCTGCCCTTCTGCTCTTCTGCCCCTCTGCTCTTCTGCCCCTCTGCTCTTCTGCCCCTCTGCCCCTCTGCTCCTCTGCTCCTCTGCCCCTCTGCTCTTCTGCCCCTCTGCTCTTCTGCCCCTCTGCTCTTCTGCCCCTCTGCCCCTCTTCTGCCCTCTGCTCCTCTGCTCTTCTGCCCTTCTGCTCTTCTGCCCCTCTGCTCTTCTGCTCCTCTGCCCCTCTGCTCCTCTGCCCCTCTGCTCCTCTGCTCCTCTGCCCCTCTGCCCCTCTGCTCCTCTGCCCCTCTGCTCCTCTGCCCCTCTGCCCCTCTGCTCCTCTGCCCCTCTGCTCCTCTGCCCCTCTGCCCCTCTGGTCCTCTGCCCCTCTGCCCCTCTGACCCTCTGCTCCTCTGCTCCTCTGCCCCTCTGCCCCTCTGCTCCTCTGCCCCTCTGACCCTCTGCTCCTCTGCTCCTCTGCCCCTCTGCTCCTCTGACCCTCTGCCCCTCTGCTCCTCTGCCCCTCTGCCCCACTGACCCTCTGCCCCTCTGCTCCTCTGCCCCACTGACCCTCTGCCCCTCTGCTCCTCTGCACCTCTGACCCTCTGACCCTCTGCTCCTCTGCTCTGTGTACACATGTTGCTCTTCCTTCAGGAAAGCCTTCATCACAACTTTGTTCATTTACACCATTTCTCTCATTCACTTTCGCTTGTAAATGTCCACACTCACCGAAAATGACATTTATTAGCTACTAGCTATGCTTGTGTAACTTTATGAGCAGGATTTGCATTTGCGATTAGTTTATGTTCGTTTTCGCTCATTAGCGTTTAGCTAACAGCATCTATGTGATATAGCTATTAGTTTGTGCGACTTTTGTTAGCATTCTGGTATTAGAGGCCCAATGGGCTTTTCTTTCGTTTTTAGCGCCCCCTTGTGTGCTGTGCCGGTTATACCGTAAATCCCGGGATGAAAGAAGGTTGGGATGACGAACATCTGGATAACGCCCAAGCCTAACACACACACACACACACACACACACACACACACACACACACACACACACACACACACACACACACACACACACACACACACACACACACACACACACACAGCCTAGCCTGGAGTCAGACAGTGCACATTGATGTGTGAAATGTGTTTCTCTTTCTGAGCTTTAGTTGATTACTGAGAGTGTTTTGTCCCAGGCTCGTCTCCCTCCACCTGCTTTTCCAATTAACAGATAAGACTCAGTCAATAGCAGCAGTGACTGGGCTGGAGTTGGGCTGGGTGGGCTGTGGAACTGGGCTGGGTGGGCTGTGGAACTGGGCTGGGTGGGCTGGAACGGGGCTGGGTGGGCTGTGGAACTGGGCTGTGTGGGCTGGAACTGGGCTGGGTGGGGCTGGAACTGGGCTGGGTGGGGCTGGGTGGGCTGTGGAACTGGGCTGGGTGGGCTGGAACGGGGCTGGGTGGGCTGTGGAACTGGGCTGGGTGGGCTGGAACTGGGCTGGGTGGGCTGTGGAACTGGGCTGGGTGGGCTGTGGAACTGGGCTGGGTGGGCTGTGGAACTGGGCTGGAGTTGGGCTGGGTGGGCTGTGGAACTGGGCTGGGTGGGCTGGAACTGGGCTGGGTGGGGGTGGAACTGGACTGGGTGGGTGGGGGTGGAACTGGACTGGGGGGGTGGAGCTGGACTGGGTAGTGGTGGAACTGATCAAAGTGGGGCTGGGTGGGGCTGGAGCTGGTCTGGGGCTGGTTTGGGTGGAGCTGGTCTGGGGCTGGTTGGGTGGAGCTGGTCTGGGGCTGGTTGGGTGGAGCTGGTCTGGGGCTGGTTGGGTGGAGCTGGTCTGGGGCTGGTTTGGGTGGAGCTGGTCTGGGGCTGGGTGGAGCTGGGCTGGGGCTGGGTGGAGCTGGTCTGGGGCTGGTTTGGGTGGAGCTGGTCTGGGGCTGGTTTGGGTGGAGCTGGTCTGGGGCTGGTTGGGTGGAGCTGGTCTGGGGTTGGGTGGGTGGAGCTGGTCTGGGGCTGGGTGGGGCTGGAGCTGGTCTGGGGCTGGGTGGGTGGAGCTGGTCTGAGGCTGGGTGGGGCTGGTCTGGGGCTGGGTGGGTGGGGCTGGTCTGGGTGGGTGGAGCTGGTCTGGGGCTGGTTTGGGTGGAGCTGGTCTGGGTGGTGCTGGTGTGTGTGTGTGCGCGCGCGCGCACGCATGTGCGTCCGTGTGTGTGTGTGTGTGTGTGACAATTTCCATGACCACACCTTTGAGGAATATTGGGCTCTGAGCCTCTGACTAAATCTGCTTTCATGAGTGTGTGTGTGTGTGTGTGTGTGTGTGTGTGTGTGTGTGTGTGTGTGTGTGTGTGTGTGTGTGTGTGTGTGTGTGTCTATGTGTGTGTGTCTATGTGTGTGTCTATGTGTGAGTGTGTGTATGTGTGTGTGTGTGTCTATGTGTGAGTGTGTGTGTGTGTGTGTGTGTGTGTGTGTATGTGTGTGTGTGTCTATGTGTGAGTGTGTGTGTGTGTGTGTGTGTGTGTGTGTGTGTGTGTGTGTGTGTGTGTGTGTGTGTGTGTGTGTGTGTGTGTGTGTGTGTGTGATGTGTGTGTGTGTCTATGTGTGAGTGTGTGTGTGTGTGTGTGTGTGTGTGTGTGTGTGTGTGTGTGTGTGTGTGTGTGTGTGTGTGTATGTGTGTGTGTGTGTCTATGTGTGTGTGTGTGTGTCTATGTGTGTGCTCCAGAGTTCCCCGTGTTTAATCAGAACCAGTGTGCAGCCCGTACTGACCTCCCCCACAATGTACTGCCTCACCCTCAGCCTGCAGCTGATTACACTATCACACAGTTGTTCCTTTCACAACTTGTCTACTCTCTCTTGTATACGTCTTTCACACACACACACGCACACACGCACGCACGCACGCACGCACGCACGCACGCACGCACGCACACACACACACACACACACACACACACACACACCTCTTGATGATGATGAGTTACAGACGTCATGTTTTCTGTCTGTCTCGGAGCATAGATCATGTCTGGAAAGTCATGCTAGTAGCTCACAGGGTTAGGTAAGTGTGTGGAAAGTCATGCTAGTAGCTCACAGGGTTAGGTAAGTGTCTGGAAAGTCATGCTAGTAGCTCACAGGGTTAGGTAAGTGTGTGGAAAGTCATGCTAGTAGCTCACAGGGTTAGGTAAGTGTATGGAAAGTCATGCTAGTAGCTCACAGGGTTAGGTAAGTGTGTGGAAAGTCATGCTAGTAGCTCACAGGGTTAGGTAAGTGTGTGGAAAGTCATGCTAGTAGCTCACAGGGTTAGGTAAGTGTCTGGAAAGTCATGCTAGTAGCTCACAGGGTTAGGTAAGTGTATGGAAAGTCATGCTAGTAGCTCACAGGGTTAGGTAAGTGTCTGGAAAGTCATGCTAGTAGCTCACAGGGTTAGGTAAGTGTGTGGAAAGTCATGCTAGTAGCTCACAGGGTTAGGTAAGTGTCTGGAAAGTCATGCTAGTAGCTCACAGGGTTAGGTAAGTGTCTGGAAAGTCATGCTAGTAGCTCACAGGGTTAGGTAAGTGTCTGGAAAGTCATGCTAGTAGCTCACAGGGTTAGGTAAGTGTATGGAAAGTCATGCTAGTAGCTCACAGGGTTAGGTAAGTGTCTGGAAAGTCATGCTAGTAGCTCACAGGGTTAGGTAAGTGTCTGGAAAGTCATGCTAGTAGCTCACAGGGTTAGGTAAGTGTCTGGAAAGTCATGCTAGTAGCTCACAGGGTTAGGTAAGTGTGTGGAAAGTCATGCTAGTAGCTCACAGGGTTAGGTAAGTGTGTGGAAAGTCATG
>NC_138295.1:80535000-80570000 GCF_965601325.2 Salmo salar | reverse complement strand
TCATTCACATGTGTTGGCTGTGCCCCAAACGAGAGGGATTCTGGAAGTCAGTTTTCTCTCTCATTCACATGTGTTGGCTGTGCCCCAAACGAGAGGGATTCTGGAAGTCAGTTTTCTCTCTCATTCACATGTGTTGGCTGTGCCCCAAACCTAGAGGGATTCTGGAAGTCAGTTTTCTCTCTCATTCACATGTGTTGGCTGTGCCCCAAACCTAGAGGGATTCTGGAAGTCAGTTTTCCAGACGTTCTCAGAAGTGCTGAATCGGCCTATCGAACTCAACCCGTTGATTGCTCTTTTAGGCGTAACCCAAAGAGTTGCGTTTACAGAAACTATAGCCTTTGCTCCTTGCTGGCGCTGGTACCTAACCCTGTATTATGGTCCAAGTCTAGAACCCTTCATCATCTATTCACTATTTATTTATCTACTTATCTAATTACCTCTTAATTACTATTATTTAGTTATTTTCTGAACACATTTTTCTCCCGGCGTACTTTCCAGCATCTATCTTTCTACCCCTCTGTATGTCTTCTTCTGGAGGAAGGATGGAGGAAGGGTTGCCCAACCATGGTCTATGTAAACTGTACCATTGTATGTTTCTCATGACTGGTATCAATAAAACATTTCAACTTGGATACATGTTGGGGTTAGGTGGGTTAAATCATCCTAGAAGTCACAGAGAGACATTTAGCATGTCTTAATTCATATCAAAAATCACCTTTTGACTTTTCCATGTGGTCTATATTAAAGGATACTTCATTTAAGGAACTACCTACGTACTGTTGATTGATGTTTGTCTAGTGACTGTCAGGGCGTGCGTGCGTGCGTGCGTGCGTGCACACACAGCATGATGGTAGTGGCAGGAGCAACACCAGACACTAGTAACTGCTGTTGTCACCACAGTAGAGGTCTGCAGATGTTCTGGATATTAGAAGGGATTGAAATTGAAATGATTACGACTCACAAGTCCCAGCATCTACTCAACACTTTGTCATTGTGGATGTAAAGGTCTTCTGATGTGGAGGTGTGTAAATATGTGTTGCAGGAAAACGGTGGTGTGTCCCATCATCGACGTGATCAGTGATGACACGTTTGAGTACATGGCTGGTTCTGACATGACCTACGGAGGCTTCAACTGGAAGCTGAACTTCCGCTGGTACCCTGTACCCCAGAGAGAGATGGACCGTCGCAAGGGAGACCGCACTCTGCCCGTTCGGTAGGTAGGACACACTACCCATCTACAGCACTGGCATAGAGACTGGAACGTAGAGGATATCAGCCCTGCTCCTAACACAGCCCTGCTCCTAACACTACTGATTCTAAATGTAATAGACTAGTAATAGTGGCATAGAGACTGGAACGTAGAGGATATCAGCCCTGCTCCTAACACTACTGATTCTAAATGTAATAGACTAGTAATAGTGGCATAGAGACTGGAACGTAGAGGATATCAGCCCTGCTCCTAACACTACTGATTCTAAATGTAATAGACTAGTAATAGTGACATAGAGACTGGAACGTAGAGGATATCAGCCCTGCTCCTAACACTACTGATTCTAAATGTAATAGACTAGTAATAGTGGCATAGAGACTGGAATGTAGAGGATATCAACCCTGCTCCTAACACTACTGATTCTAAATGTAATAGACTAGTAATAGTGGCATAGAGACTGGAACGTAGAGGATATCAGCCCTGCTCCTAACACTACTGATTCTAAATGTAATAGACTAGTAATAGTGGCATAGAGACTGGAACGTAGAGGATATCAGCCCTGCTCCTAACACTACTGATTCTAAATGTAATAGACTAGTAATAGTGACATAGAGACTGGAACGTAGAGGATATCAGCCCTGCTCCTAACACTACTGATTCTAAATGTAATAGACTAGTAATAGTGGCATAGAGACTGGAACGTAGAGGATATCAGCCCTGCTCCTAACACTACTGATTCTAAATGTAATAGACTAGTAATAGTGACATAGAGACTGGAACGTAGAGGATATCAGCCCTGCTCCTAACACTACTGATTCTAAATGTAATAGACTAGTAATAGTGGCATAGAGACTGGAACGTAGAGGATATCAGCCCTGCTCCTAACACTACTGATTCTAAATGTAATAGACTAGTAATAGTGACATAGAGACTGGAACGTAGAGGATATCAGCCCTGCTCCTAACACTACTGATTCTAAATGTAATAGACTAGTAATAGTGACATAGAGACTGGAACGTAGAGGATATCAGCCCTGCTCCTAACACTACTGATTCTAAATGTAATAGACTAGTAATAGTGACATAGAGACCGGAACGTAGAGGATATCAGCCCTGCTCCTAACACTACTGATTCTAAATGTAATAGACTAGTAATAGTGGCATAGAGACCGGAACGTAGAGGATATCAGCCCTGCTCCTAACACTACTGATTCTAAATGTAATAGACTAGTAATAGTGGCATAGAGACCGGAACGTAGAGGATATCAGCCCTGCTCCTAACACTACTGATTCTAAATGTAATAGACTAGTAATAGTGGCATAGAGACTGGAACGTAGAGGATATCAGCCCTGCTCCTAACACTACTGATTCTAAATGTAATAGACTAGTAATAGTGGCATAGAGACTGGAACGTAGAGGATATCAGCCCTGCTCCTAACACTACTGATTCTAAATGTAATAGACTAGTAATAGTGGCATAGAGACTGGAACGTAGAGGATATCAGCCCTGCTCCTAACACTACTGATTCTAAATGTAATAGACTAGTAATAGTGGCATAGAGACTGGAACGTAGAGGATATCAGCCCTGCTCCTAACACTACTGATTCTAAATGTAATAGACTAGTAATAGTGGCATAGAGACTGGAACGTAGAGGATATCAGCCCTGCTCCTAACACTACTGATTCTAAATGTAATAGACTAGTAATAGTGGCATAGAGACTGGAACGTAGAGGATATCAGCCCTGCTCCTAACACTACTGATTCTAAATGTAATAGACTAGTAATAGTGGCATAGAGACCGGAACGTAGAGGATATCAGCCCTGCTCCTAACACTACTGATTCTAAATGTAATAGACTAGTAATAGTGGCATAGAGACCGGAACGTAGAGGATATCAGCCCTGCTCCTAACACTACTGATTCTAAATGTAATAGACCAGTAATAGTGGCATAGAGACCGGAACGTAGAGGATATCAGCCCTGCTCCTAACACTACTGATTCTAAATGTAATAGACCAGTAATAGTGGCATAGAGACCGGAACGTAGAGGATATCAGCCCTGCTCCTAACACTACTGATTCTAAATGTAATAGACCAGTAATAGTGGCATAGAGACCGGAACGTAGAGGATATCAGCCCTGCTCCTAACACTACTGATTCTAAATGTAATAGACTAGTAATAGTGGCATAGAGACCGGAACGTAGAGGATATCAGCCCTGCTCCTAACACTACTGATTCTAAATGTAATAGACTAGTAATAGTGGCATAGAGACCGGAACGTAGAGGATATCAGCCCTGCTCCTAACACTACTGATTCTAAATGTAATAGACTAGTAATAGTGGCATAGAGACCGGAACGTAGAGGATATCAGCCCTGCTCCTAACACTACTGATTCTAAATGTAATAGACTAGTAATAGTGGCATAGAGACCGGAACGTAGAGGATATCAGCCCTGCTCCTAACACTACTGATTCTAAATGTAATAGACTAGTAATGGTGGCATAGAGACCGGAACGTAGAGGATATCAGCCCTGCTCCTAACACTACTGATTCTAAATGTAATAGACTAGTAATGGTGGCATAGAGACCGGAACGTAGAGGATATCAGCCCTGCTCCTAACACTACTGATTCTAAATGTAATAGACTAGTAATGGTGGCATAGAGACCGGAACGTAGAGGATATCAGCCCTGCTCCTAACACTACTGATTCTAAATGTAATAGACTAGTAATGGTGGCATAGAGACCGGAACGTAGAGGATATCAGCCCTGCTCCTAACACTACTGATTCTAAATGTAATAGACTAGTAATAGTGGCATAGAGACCGGAACGTAGAGGATATCAGCCCTGCTCCTAACACTACTGATTCTAAATGTAATAGACTAGTAATAGTGGCATAGAGACCGGAACGTAGAGGATATCAGCCCTGCTCCTAACACTACTGATTCTAAATGTAATAGACTAGTAATAGTGGCATAGAGACCGGAACGTAGAGGATATCAACCCTGCTCCTAACACTACTGATTCTAAATGTAATAGACTAGTAATAGTGGCATAGAGACCGGAACGTAGAGGATATCAGCCCTGCTCCTAACACTACTGATTCTAAATGTAATAGACTAGTAATGGTGGCATAGAGACCGGAACGTAGAGGATATCAGCCCTGCTCCTAACACTACTGATTCTAAATGTAATAGACTAGTAATGGTGGCATAGAGACCGGAACGTAGAGGATATCAGCCCTGCTCCTAACACTACTGATTCTAAATGTAATAGACTAGTAATGGTGGCATAGAGACCGGAACGTAGAGGATATCAGCCCTGCTCCTAACACTACTGATTCTAAATGTAATAGACTAGTAATGGTGGCATAGAGACCGGAACGTAGAGGATATCAGCCCTGCTCCTAACACTACTGATTCTAAATGTAATAGACTAGTAATAGTGGCATAGAGACCGGAACGTAGAGGATATCAGCCCTGCTCCTAACACTACTGATTCTAAATGTAATAGACTAGTAATAGTGGCATAGAGACCGGAACGTAGAGGATATCAGCCCTGCTCCTAACACTACTGATTCTAAATGTAATAGACTAGTAATGGTGGCATAGAGACCGGAACGTAGAGGATATCAGCCCTGCTCCTAACACTACTGATTCTAAATGTAATAGACTAGTAATGGTGGCATAGAGACCGGAACGTAGAGGATATCAGCCCTGCTCCTAACACTACTGATTCTAAATGTAATAGACTAGTAATGGTGGCATAGAGACCGGAACGTAGAGGATATCAGCCCTGCTCCTAACACTACTGATTCTAAATGTAATAGACTAGTAATGGTGGCATAGAGACCGGAACGTAGAGGATATCAGCCCTGCTCCTAACACTACTGATTCTAAATGTAATAGACTAGTAATGGTGGCATAGAGACCGGAACGTAGAGGATATCAGCCCTGCTCCTAACACTACTGATTCTAAATGTAATAGACTAGTAATGGTGGCATAGAGACCGGAACGTAGAGGATATCAGCCCTGCTCCTAACACTACTGATTCTAAATGTAATAGACTAGTAATGGTGGCATAGAGACCGGAACGTAGAGGATATCAGCCCTGCTCCTAACACTACTGATTCTAAATGTAATAGACTAGTAATGGTGGCATAGAGACCGGAACGTAGAGGATATCAGCCCTGCTCCTAACACTACTGATTCTAAATGTAATAGACTAGTAATGGTGGCATAGAGACCGGAACGTAGAGGATATCAGCCCTGCTCCTAACACTACTGATTCTAAATGTAATAGACTAGTAATGGTGGCATAGAGACCGGAACGTAGAGGATATCAGCCCTGCTCCTAACACTACTGATTCTAAATGTAATAGACTAGTAATGGTGGCATAGAGACCGGAACGTAGAGGATATCAGCCCTGCTCCTAACACTACTGATTCTAAATGTAATAGACTAGTAATGGTGGCATAGAGACCGGAACGTAGAGGATATCAGCCCTGCTCCTAACACTACTGATTCTAAATGTAATAGACTAGCGGAACGTAGAGGATATCAGCCCTGCTCCTAGAGACTACTGATTCGAACTGTAATAGACTAGGAATAGTGGCATAGAGCCCGGAACGTAGAGGATATCAGCCCTGCTCCTAACACTACTGATTCTAAATGTAATAGACTAGTAATGGTGGCATAGAGACCGGAACGTAGAGGATATCAGCCCTGCTCCTAACACTACTGATTCTAAATGTAATAGACTAGTAATGGTGGCATAGAGACCGGAACGTAGAGGATATCAGCCCTGCTCCTAACACTACTGATTCTAAATGTAATAGACTAGTAATGGTGGCATAGAGACCGGAACGTAGAGGATATCAGCCCTGCTCCTAACACTACTGATTCTAAATGTAATAGACTAGTAATGGTGGCATAGAGACCGGAACGTAGAGGATATCAGCCCTGCTCCTAACACTACTGATTCTAAATGTAATAGACTAGTAATGGTGGCATAGAGACCGGAACGTAGAGGATATCAGCCCTGCTCCTAACACTACTGATTCTAAATGTAATAGACTAGTAATGGTGGCATAGAGACCGGAACGTAGAGGATATCAGCCCTGCTCCTAACACTACTGATTCTAAATGTAATAGACTAGTAATAGTGGCATAGAGACTGGAACGTAGAGGATATCAGCCCTGCTCCTAACACTACTGATTCTAAATGTAATAGACTAGTAATAGTGGCATAGAGACTGGAACGTAGAGGATATCAGCCCTGCTCCTAACACTACTGATTCTAAATGTAATAGACTAGTAATAGTGGCATAGAGACTGGAACGTAGAGGATATCAGCCCTGCTCCTAACACTACTGATTCTAAATGTAATAGACTAGTAATAGTGGCATAGAGACTGGAACGTAGAGGATATCAGCCCTGCTCCTAACACTACTGATTCTAAATGTAATAGACTAGTAATAGTGGTGGCATAGAGACTGGAACGTAGAGGATATCAGCCCTGCTCCTAACACTACTGATTCTAAATGTAATAGACTAGTAATAGTGGCATAGAGACTGGAACGTAGAGGATATCAGCCCTGCTCCTAACACTACTGATTCTAAATGTAATAGACTAGTAATAGTGGCATAGAGACTGGAACGTAGAGGATATCAGCCCTGCTCCTAACACTACTGATTCTAAATGTAATAGACTAGTAATAGTGGCATAGAGACTGGAACGTAGAGGATATCAGCCCTGCTCCTAACACTACTGATTCTAAATGTAATAGACTAGTAATAGTGGCATAGAGACCGGAACGTAGAGGATATCAGCCCTGCTCCTAACACTACTGATTCTAAATGTAATAGACTAGTAATAGTGGCATAGAGACCGGAACGTAGAGGATATCAGCCCTGCTCCTAACACTACTGATTCTAAATGTAATAGACTAGTAATAGTGGCATAGAGACCGGAACGTAGAGGATATCAGCCCTGCTCCTAACACTACTGATTCTAAATGTAATAGACTAGTAATAGTGGCATAGAGACCGGAACGTAGAGGATATCAGCCCTGCTCCTAACACTACTGATTCTAAATGTAATAGACTAGTAATAGTGGCATAGAGACCGGAACGTAGAGGATATCAGCCCTGCTCCTAACACTACTGATTCTAAATGTAATAGACTAGTAATAGTGGCATAGAGACCGGAACGTAGAGGATATCAGCCCTGCTCCTAACACTACTGATTCTAAATGTAATAGACTAGTAATAGTGGCATAGAGACCGGAACGTAGAGGATATCAGCCCTGCTCCTAACACTACTGATTCTAAATGTAATAGACTAGTAATAGTGGCATAGAGACCGGAACGTAGAGGATATCAGCCCTGCTCCTAACACTACTGATTCTAAATGTAATAGACTAGTAATGGTGGCATAGAGACCGGAACGTAGAGGATATCAGCCCTGCTCCTAACACTACTGATTCTAAATGTAATAGACTAGTAATGGTGGCATAGAGACCGGAACGTAGAGGATATCAGCCCTGCTCCTAACACTACTGATTCTAAATGTAATAGACTAGTAATGGTGGCATAGAGACCGGAACGTAGAGGATATCAGCCCTGCTCCTAACACTACTGATTCTAAATGTAATAGACTAGTAATAGTGGCATAGAGACCGGAACGTAGAGGATATCAGCCCTGCTCCTAACACTACTGATTCTAAATGTAATAGACTAGTAATAGTGGCATAGAGACCGGAACGTAGAGGATATCAGCCCTGCTCCTAACACTACTGATTCTAAATGTAATAGACTAGTAATAGTGGCATAGAGACCGGAACGTAGAGGATATCAGCCCTGCTCCTAACACTACTGATTCTAAATGTAATAGACTAGTAATAGTGGCATAGAGACCGGAACGTAGAGGATATCAGCCCTGCTCCTAACACTACTGATTCTAAATGTAATAGACTAGTAATAGTGGCATAGAGACCGGAACGTAGAGGATATCAGCCCTGCTCCTAACACTACTGATTCTAAATGTAATAGACTAGTAATAGTGGCATAGAGACCGGAACGTAGAGGATATCAGCCCTGCTCCTAACACTACTGATTCTAAATGTAATAGACTAGTAATAGTGGCATAGAGACCGGAACGTAGAGGATATCAGCCCTGCTCCTAACACTACTGATTCTAAATGTAATAGACTAGTAATAGTGGCATAGAGACCGGAACGTAGAGGATATCAGCCCTGCTCCTAACACTACTGATTCTAAATGTAATAGACTAGTAATAGTGGCATAGAGACCGGAACGTAGAGGATATCAGCCCTGCTCCTAACACTACTGATTCTAAATGTAATAGACTAGTAATAGTGGCATAGAGACCGGAACGTAGAGGATATCAGCCCTGCTCCTAACACTACTGATTCTAAATGTAATAGACTAGTAATAGTGGCATAGAGACCGGAACGTAGAGGATATCAGCCCTGCTCCTAACACTACTGATTCTAAATGTAATAGACTAGTAATAGTGGCATAGAGACCGGAACGTAGAGGATATCAGCCCTGCTCCTAACACTACTGATTCTAAATGTAATAGACTAGTAATAGTGGCATAGAGACCGGAACGTAGAGGATATCAGCCCTGCTCCTAACACTACTGATTCTAAATGTAATAGACTAGTAATAGTGGCATAGAGACCGGAACGTAGAGGATATCAGCCCTGCTCCTAACACTACTGATTCTAAATGTAATAGACTAGTAATAGTGGCATAGAGACCGGAACGTAGAGGATATCAGCCCTGCTCCTAACACTACTGATTCTAAATGTAATAGACTAGTAATAGTGGCATAGAGACTGGAACGTAGAGGATATCAGCCCTGCTCCTAACACTACTGATTCTAAATGTAATAGACTAGTAATAGTGGCATAGAGACTGGAACGTAGAGGATATCAGCCCTGCTCCTAACACTACTGATTCTAAATGTAATAGACTAGTAATAGTGGCATAGAGACTGGAACGTAGAGGATATCAGCCCTGCTCCTAACACTACTGATTCTAAATGTAATAGACTAGTAATAGTGGCATAGAGACTGGAACGTAGAGGATATCAGCCCTGCTCCTAACACTACTGATTCTAAATGTAATAGACTAGTAATAGTGCGCATAGAGACTGGAACGTAGAGGATATCAGCCCTGCTCCTAACACTACTGATTCTAAATGTAATAGACTAGTAATAGTGGCATAGAGACTGGAACGTAGAGGATATCAGCCCTGCTCCTAACACTACTGATTCTAAATGTAATAGACTAGTAATAGTGGCATAGAGACTGGAACGTAGAGGATATCAGCCCTGCTCCTAACACTACTGATTCTAAATGTAATAGACTAGTAATAGTGGCATAGAGACTGGAACGTAGAGGATATCAGCCCTGCTCCTAACACTACTGATTCTAAATGTAATAGACTAGTAATAGTGGCATAGAGACTGGAACGTAGAGGATATCAGCCCTGCTCCTAACACTACTGATTCTAAATGTAATAGACTAGTAATAGTGGCATAGAGACCGGAACGTAGAGGATATCAGCCCTGCTCCTAACACTACTGATTCTAAATGTAATAGACTAGTAATAGTGGCATAGAGACCGGAACGTAGAGGATATCAGCCCTGCTCCTAACACTACTGATTCTAAATGTAATAGACTAGTAATAGTGGCATAGAGCCCGGAACGTAGAGGATATCAGCCCTGCTCCTAACACTACTGATTCTAAATGTAATAGACTAGTAATAGTGGCATAGAGACCGGAACGTAGAGGATATCAGCCCTGCTCCTAACACTACTGATTCTAAATGTAATAGACTAGTAATAGTGGCATAGAGACCGGAACGTAGAGGATATCAGCCCTGCTCCTAACACTACTGATTCTAAATGTAATAGACTAGTAATAGTGGCATAGAGACCGGAACGTAGAGGATATCAGCCCTGCTCCTAACACTACTGATTCTAAATGTAATAGACTAGTAATAGTGGCATAGAGACCGGAACGTAGAGGATATCAGCCCTGCTCCTAACACTACTGATTCTAAATGTAATAGACTAGTAATAGTGGCATAGAGACCGGAACGTAGAGGATATCAGCCCTGCTCCTAACACTACTGATTCTAAATGTAATAGACTAGTAATAGTGGCATAGAGACCGGAACGTAGAGGATATCAGCCCTGCTCCTAACACTACTGATTCTAAATGTAATAGACTAGTAATAGTGGCATAGAGACTGGAACGTAGAGGATATCAGCCCTGCTCCTAACACTACTGATTCTAAATGTAATAGACTAGTAATAGTGACATAGCTGGGACTTTTATTTATTTATTTTATTTATTTATTTATTTATTTATTTCACCTTTATTTAACCAGGTAGGCAAGTTGAGAACAAGTTCTCATTTACAATTGCGACCTGGCCAAGATAAAGCAAAGCAGTTCGACAACATACAAAAACACAGAGTTACACATGGAGTAAAACAACATACAATCAATGATACAGTAGACAAAAATAAGACTATATACAATGTGAGCAAATAGTTAGAAGTTTTGTTTTCAGTAAAATACATGTAGCCGTGTTGCTGTGTTCCTGTGTAGTTGAGGATGGGGAAACTCTGGGAACATTCAGGAATAAAACCCAGGGTTTGTTATCGCTTGTCCCTCATCACCTCTTCCTGTTCATGTTCCCCACCAGTCCAACTGGGACTATCAGAGGCACATTCAGAGGTCCCATTTCCAGTCAGAGTCCCTGCTTCCATCACAACACAGGGAAACAGACTAGTATATTCGTGAGGTGACCTGAGTAAAGTAGTTTCAGTAAAACATCATGTTATTGAGTTTATCTTTAGCCAGCTAATATCAGCGAAGGTGTTTTTCTGTTTTCCCCTGCCTGCGTGGCCAAGGTGTTTTTCTGTTTTCCCCTGCCTGCGTGGCCAAGGTGTTTTTCTGTTTTCCCCTGCCTGCGTGGCCAAGGTGTTTTTCTGTTTTCCCCTGCCTGCGTGGCCAAGGTGTTTTTCTGTTTTCCCCTGCCTGCGTGGCCAAGGTGTTTTTCTGTTTTCCCCTGCCTGCGTGGCCAAGGTGTTTTTCTGTTTTCCCCTGCCTGCGTGGCCAAGGTGTTTTTCTGTTTTCCCCTGCCTGCGTGGCCAAGGTGTTTTTCTGTTTTCCCCTGCCTGCGTGGCCAAGGTGTTTTTCTGTTTTCCCCTGCCTGCGTGGCCAAGGTGTTTTTCTGTTTTCCCCTGCCTGCGTGGCCAAGGTGTTTTTCTGTTTTCCCCTGCCTGCGTGGCCAAGGTGTTTTTCTGTTTTCCCCTGCCTGCGTGGCCAAGGTGTTTTTCTGTTTTCCCCTGCCTGCGTGGCCAAGGTGTTTTTCTGTTTTCCCCTGCCTGCGTGGCCAAGGTGTTTTTCTGTTTTCCCCTGCCTGCGTGGCCAAGGTGTTTTTCTGTTTTCCCCTGCCTGCGTGGCCAAGGTGTTTTTCTGTTTTCCCCTGCCTGCGTGGCCAAGGTGTTTTTCTGTTTTCCCCTGCCTGCGTGGCCAAGGTGTTTTGCTACTCTTGTGTTCCCAGCTGGCCAACAACAGAACGTGTGTGACTCCCCACACAGTGCACAGCTCCACAGCTCAGATCGTGTTCCCACAATATGTTTCCCCAGGGGGACGTGTGCTGTTCTATTTGTAGTTCTATGTGGCACTGGCACCATGTTTCCTGTTGTCTTCCTGATCAACATCTTGAAAACAAGTCTTTAGCTCAATGACATATGGTGGCAAGAAAGTATGTGAACCCTTTGGAATTACCTGGATTTCTGCTTAAATTGGTCATATAAATTTCATCTGATCTTCATCTAGGTCACAACAATAGACAAACACAGTCTGCTTAAACTAATAACACACAGACAATTATATGTTTTCATTTATTTATTGAACACACTGTTTAAACATTCACAGTGCAGGGTGGGAAAAGTATGTGAACCATTGTATTTAATAACTGGTTGACCCTCCTTTGGCAGCACTAACCTCAACCAAACGTGTTCTGTAGTTGCGGATCAGACCTGCACAACGGTCAGGAGAAATTTTGGACCATTCCTCTTTACAAAACTGTTTCAGTTCAGCAATATTCTTGTGATTTCTGGTGTGAACCACTCTATTGAGTTTATGCCACAGCATCTCAATCGGGTTGAGGTCAGGACTCTGACTGGGCCACTCCAGAAGGCGTATTTCCTTCTGTTGAAGCCATTCTGTTGTTGATTTACTTCAGTGTTTTGGGTCGTTGTCCTGTTGCATCACCCAACTTCTGTTGAGCTTCAATTGGTGACAGATAGCCTAACATTCTCCTGCAAAATGTCTTGATAAACTTGGGAATTAATTTATCCGTTGATGATAGCAAGCTGTCCAGGCCCTGAGGCAGCAAAGCAGCCCCAAACCATGATGCTCCCTCCACCATACTTTACAGTTGGGATGAGGTTTTGATGTTGGTGTGCTGCAAAAAAAATTCTCCACACATAGTGTTGTGTGTTCCTTCCAAACAACTCAACTGTAGTTTCATCTGTCCACAGAATATGTTGCCAGTAGCGCTGTGGAACATCCAGGTGCTCTTTTGTAAACTTCAGACTTGCAGAAATGTTTTTTTTGGACAGCAGTGGCATCTTCCGTGGTGTCCTCCCATGAACACCATTCTTGTTTAGTGTTTTATGTATCGTAGACTCGTCAACAGATGTTAGCATGTTCCAGAGATTTCTGTAAGTCTTTAGCTGACAATCTAGGATTCTTCTTAACCTAGTTGAGCATTATGCGCTGTGCTCTTGCAGTCATCTTTGCAGGACGTCCTAGGGAGAGTAGCAACAGTATTGCACTTTCTTCATTTATAGACAATTTGTCTTACCGTGGGACTGATGAACATCAAGGCTTTTAGAGATACTTTTGTAACCCTTTCCAGTTTTATGCAGTCAACAATTCTTAATCTTAGGTCTTCTGAGATCTCTTTTGTTCGAGGCATGGTTCACATCAGGCAATGCTTCTTGTGAATAGCAAACTCTTTTGTGAGTGTTTTGTATAGGACAGGGCAACTCTAACCAACATCTCCAATCTCATCTCATTGATTGGACTCCAGGTTAGCTTTTGGAGAAGTCATTAGCCTAGGGGTTCACATACTTTTCCCAACCTACACTGTGAATGTTTTATTATGTATTCAATATAGACAAGAAAAATACAATAATTTATGTGTTATTAGTTTAAGCACACTGTTTGTGTCTATTGTAGTGACTTGTAGTGATTTGATCTGAGATGAAGGTCGGATCAAAATATGATGATGAATTTATACAGAAATCCAGGTAATTCCAAAGGGTTCACATACTTGTTCTTGCCAGTGTATATCCCTCCTTCTGAGAGACTGACAGGGAGAGAGAGATTACTTGCTTTGGCAATGTTAACATATGTTTCCCATGCCAATAAAGCCCTTACATTGAATTGAATTGGATTGAGATGGAAAAACAGGAAAAAACAACGATCTCTGGAGGTCGACGTGATGTTTTTGTGCCTCTGAAGATACCATCTCTACTGACAAACTTGTGATCTCTGTCGCAAACATGAAACAAGAATGTAGTTTTGAGTGACTGTTTTCTTCTCTCTCCCCCTTTCCCCTCACTCTCTCTCCCTCTCTCTCTCCCCCTTGCTCTCTCTCTCCCCCCCATCTCCCTCCCCTCTCTCTCCACTACCCCCCCTCTCTCCCTCTCTCTCTCCCCTTGCTCTCTCTCTCCCCCCCACCTCCCTCCCCTCTCTCTCCCCTCCCCTCCCCTCTCTCTCTCTCTCTCTCTCTCTCTCTCTCTCTCTCTCTCTCTCTCTCCCACCCCCTCTCTCTCTCTCTCTCTCTCTCTCTTTCTCCAGGACTCCTACCATGGCCGGTGGGTTGTTTTCTATAGACAGAGATTATTTCCAGGAGATAGGGACGTATGACGCAGGTATGGACATTTGGGGAGGAGAGAACCTGGAGATCTCCTTTAGGGTGAGTACACACATACACAGGGCACATATACACAGGGCATGCAAGCGCACACACACACCAGGGATGCAAACTAGTCACCTTTTGGTGAAATTCGCCGTTTTGAATCCAAAATAGGCGACCTAGGTCAATCGTGTAGATCAGATGAGAAAAGTTTGGCAATGGGAGCTTTGGATCACTACTGACTCTACGTGAACGAGCGATGCGCATTTGTAAGTGAACGAGCGATGCGCGTTTGTAAGTGAACGAGTGATGCGCGTTTGGAGCAATTCTGTCTGTGTCCAAGGCTCAGCCAATCATTCACATAACAACAGAATGCAGCCTGGAGAGAGAAGAGACAACCAATGTGCTAGTTACAGAATCAGGGCACTCTGAAAGACAGCAGTAGGGTGCAGAGGCAGTTTGCCAGTTACAGCAGCGTGTCCCCTGAACGATAACGAAAAGATAGGTGAGAAGCCTGACCACGGAAACCTGGGTAACAAAGTGATGAACCATACTTCATGACCTGTAACCAAAAAACAACTGGCATTTGGAAAGTTTGAGGTGAGGGAGAAAGTGTGGTGGAACAAGTATTGATAGCGTTGTTAAGTATCTTGCTATAGTAGCTGGATGGAGTTCTCCGTTAGCTAGCCAGAGAAATGTTGAGAAACATTAGCCAACTTAGCTGATCAAATTATTGAGTTTATTGTGTGAAAATTAGCTGGCTAATAAAGTCAGACAGCTAGCTCGCTAACGTTACTACAACAGATGAGCTAACGTTAGTAACCTAACCAATTCGCTATAGTATTAATTGGTACTCCTTGCCGTTCCTCAAGTTATAACGAGTTAGTTGCTTACTGGACCCTGGCGATCTGTGTGAAATGATAACTAGCTACCGAACTAACTATTTTCTGTGAACTAATGTTTTACCTCTACAGTATGTGGTTCATTTTCAGAATGAGAGAATTAGGTGAAAATGATGCGTTGCTTGTTAAACAAGTGGATTCAGGGATCAAGTGTAGCTGGAGCTGGGCCTGGTTTAAGCTGGATGACAAAAGAGGTGAAAGAAACGCCACACACTTTCCATCTTTCAACGCAGTGGATAAAAGGGGTATGCCAGGTGTACTCTCTGTCTGAAAGAGATCAAGTATGCCAACAAAGGGTATCATGCTCTGTTGGCACATTGTAGAACAGATGTCCACAGGCAGAACATGTACAATGTAATAACATGCAGTGCAGACCAAAGATATTGCTTTTGTTGTGTTGAACTTGGTAGTAACACCTTTGTGTGGGTGAGGGGGGATTATTGTTTTACTTAGTGAATGTTATTTTGGTACACATGTAGCCTTGTGCACTTGATCGATGTCTACTATAGTGACCACTACAATAGAGCAAACATAGAATGCCTGTTTGTTTCATTCTATTTCTACTTTAAGATGTTTTTTTCTCAAGTGCAATATTTAGATGTGTGGTCACACGTATTCTATTATAAAGGCTGTCATGGCTAACTGCAATATTACTGGATTGTTTTTTCTCAAGACTTGAGTGTCATTTGCAGTAAAGTCTAGGCAACAAATAACATGGGATTGTTTTCCTTACATGTTTTAGCTGTGAGTCAGGTTCACATGAACCACTTTTTATTTGACACACAGAGACTGATCATGAAGATCATATTCTGTGTTGTTTAATTAGTTCAAACCTGCATTTGCACCTAACAGGGATTTTTTATGTTTCAGTGGGGGGGAAAAAAGTGCCACCTTTTTGGGCCCTCAACAGTTTGCATCCCTGACACACACACACACAGGCACGTGCACACACACACACACACACACACACACACACACAGGGCTATGTAGTTGTAACATGAGAGTTTCTGGTGTGTTGTAGATCTGGCAGTGCGGGGGGACGTTGGAGATCGTGACGTGTTCTCACGTGGGTCACGTGTTCCGGAAGGCCACGCCCTACACGTTTCCAGGGGGAACGGGTCAGATCATCAATAAGAACAACAGACGCCTGGCCGAGGTCTGGATGGACCAGTTCAAAAACTTCTTCTACATCATCTCCCCTGGTGAGTGAGTGAGGGGCGAGGGTTGCTGTGTGTCTGGGGGATGTTTCAAAACAGAAGCCAGGTATGTATTCTCCAATCAATCAAATGTATTTATAAAGCCATTTTTACATCAGCAGTTGTCACAAAGTGCTATACAGAAACCCAGCCTAAAAACCTCAAACAGCAAGCAATACAGATGATGAAGCACGGTGGCTAGGAAAAACTCCCTAGAAAGGCCAGAACCTAGGAAGAAACCTAGAGAGGAAGCAGGCTATGAGGGGTGGCCAGTCCTCTTCTGGCTGTGCCTGGTGGAGATTATAACAGAACATGGCCAAGATGTTCAAATGTTCATAGATGGCTAGCAGGATCAGATAATAACATTCACAGTGGTTGTAGAGGGTGCAACAGGTCAGCACCTCAGGAGTAAATGTCAGTTGGCTTTTCATAGCCGATCATTCAGAGTTAGAGACAGCAGGTGCGGTAGAGAGAGAGTCGAAAACAGCAGGTCCGGGACAAGGTAGCACGTCCAGTGAACCGGTCAGGGTTCCATAGCTGCAGGCAGAACAGTTGAAACTGGAGCAACAGCATGACCAGGTGGATTGGGGACAGCAAGGAGTCATCAGACCAGGTAATTCTGAGGCATGGTCCTAGGGCTCAGGTCCTCTGAGAGAAGAGAAAGAGAGAGAGAGAGAAAGGGGGAGAGAGAGAATTAGAGGGAGCATACTTAAATTCACACAGGACGCTGGATAAGACAGGAAAAATTCTCCAGATATAACAGACCCTAGCCCCCCGATAAACTATTGCAGCATAATTACTGGAGGCTGAGATAGGAGGGGTCGGGAGACACTGTGGCCCCGTCCAACTATACCCCCGGACAGGGCCAACCAGGCAGGATATAACCCCACCCTCTTTGCCAAAGCACAGCCCCCATTATCAATGTGATGTTGCCGTGGTGACCTGACAGAGCGAGGCGACGGGGGGCAGGGGCAGAATAATTTCACGCAACACAGCCTCTGTTAACCTTGCCATCTCATCACTCACACACACACACACACACACACACACACACACACACACACACACACACACACACACACACACACACACACACACACACGAGACACACACACCCCTGCACAGATCAGGTAGAGGACCGACAAGAACAAGGACAAAGGTTCACCTCTCTTCCACTAACAGGAAGTTTAGTGTTCACTGCTTCCTCTTACTTTAATAACAATCCCTAATCCAGAGAAGTAGATATCAAACACACTATGAGAAACATGTTTGTACGATTCTTCCAGTCCTTTGGGTAGTTGGTGATTGTGACCATGGTGACGTGTGTTGTGTGTTTTCCACCACTACATAGAGTAGCCAGTCAAATAGAAAAGTAGCCAGCCAGGCCGAAGCAGCTCTATTTTGGTGGTCTTGAGTACATTGTAACAACTTGATTCCATCTGAGATACACAGTGAAAATATTGAATACTTTATCGAGTTTATGTCCCAGATTGGAAAAAATGTGTTGCGGTATTATGTAGAAAGACATTACTTTGCAATTTAAATGACAACAAAAGGATCAGTGTGTTGTTCCTTGTGTTGGTATTGTTAGTTGTCAAGGTCTAGGCCTATATGATCAGGACTATTTTCTAAGTCGGAGAACATTAAACCTTTTTTAGCATTTAACCAGTGTTCTCTTGATTTAAAGTGTTATTTACACTTTTACTACAACATATGAATTGCCACAATTATATTTGTTCTTCAAACATATGTATTTTATTAAAACAGAAAAATGAAGTAAATAGCCCACATTATCTTGAAAAATATATTTAAGGTTTTGTTTTTCCAGGTTTCCATTTCCCCCGTTTTCACTCTCAAAATCACATTGGATGTTCTAAATCCATAACAATGCTTAAACCACATCAGGAGACCACTTTTCGGGGTGTATTTACCCTTTAATTCAAGTGCACACCTAGCAAGAGGCTGTTGTTGAGCAGGGTTTTTGTAGCCACATATGATGCTAGATAAAACAAATATCCACTGGGTTGATGAAAATAACCCTGATATCATTCTGCCAGGTCAGCATAGGCTACTTTGTAGTTAACATTTAATTGAGAAGTTTTTTGGGAGCCTTTCCATCTATCAGAAGACATTAGCTTCATCGCTAACGGCTACACAAAGTGGTAGACTCGTGCACTGCAGAAACAGACAGGGGCATTCTCGTTGCCTCTTGACTTAGAAAGTTGCAGGAAATACGAATCACTGATGCATTCTGTTCCTGTCTTATGATAATTTTGGGGAAGTTAATTAATTTTCAATACATTTAGTTGATTCCCTAATAAGGTCAATACATCTTTGAATATTGTTGAATTCCGTTTTAATGCCTGGATTCCCTGAGGGCCCTAATTATCATATTTGGACCAGAATGAGGCTCTCCACTGTCTATTGTTCCTTCAGTGATGATTCATCATCTTCATCTAATGTTTTCATAATTTATCTGCAGATAATTGCCAAAAAGCCTAGGCCTACCAGTAGCCTATACAAATTAGGGAGCCAAATGAACGTCTCTCCGACGCCATTCGGTGGGCTACAGACTGACGAGATGAAAGTCACTCACTTTATCGTCCTGTCTGGCAAGCCCCGACATCCTAGGAAAGGAAACCTAGGAAATCCTTTGGTTGACTTGTCCCGATGCGACACCATGGACATATAACCATGTTGAAGGGCAAAGGGATGTAGGCCATTTGAATTTATTCAGTCAGTTCGACACCTTTTAGAAACTAGTCAACACTTGCTGTTCAGTTGTCAATCAACACACAGTAAATAGCCTAGGCCGCTCCGCGTGGCTGGCTATATGAAACGCAAAAGAAAATGAATGATTTTGTGTCAGTAAACAATAATTAGGCATAAGTCATGGATTTCCACTCATCGTTACCACTTACATTACGTGGGACGTGCAAATTCACGAGAATCATGCTCTCTCCCACAGGTGTAAAGAAATTCGACTGCAACCAGAAATCTGTAGGCTATATAATGATGAGATGCTCATGTCTCCTCCCTACCAATGGGAGTCGTTGTCCCAAAGGCGGGAAGGCAGGCGACAAGCTTAGGTCCAAAATAAGACCATAGAAACGCATTGGACAGATTTTGGCGAGTGTGAAACCTCTCGCTTTGCCTCTTCCTCTCTGCTGCATTTCCCTGCCATCGCTCGCTTTGTGACTGACAGGCACCTATAAATAGATCGCTGGAAGATGCATATCGTTCATTCTAGCGGGAGAGGGCTCGATGGACTAGCGAATTGAAACTTAAATGAAAAGTAGCCTAGTTAATATGAAGTGGAAAATGTAGCTGGCTGAAAATGAGTCTGTAACCTGCTGATTAGCCGACAGCTGATGCTAATGGAAAACACTGTGTTTCAGGTGTGACGAAGGTGGACTATGGTGACATCACGTCTCGCTCGTCTCTGAGACAGAAGCTGCAGTGTAAACCTTTCAGCTGGTACCTGGAGAACGTCTATCCTGACTCCCAGATACCACGACACTACTACTCACTGGGAGAGGTGCACCCACGCTAAACATACAACACACACACACACTAAACACACACACATTGAATCAGTGATAAGTGTTGGTTGTGTGTTGTTCTGTCAGATCCGTAACGTGGAGACTAACCAGTGTCTGGACAACATGGCCCGGAAGGAGAACGAGAAAGTTGGCATCTTCAACTGCCATGGCATGGGAGGAAACCAGGTAACTAGAACTGCCATGGCATGGGAGGAAACCAGGTAATTAGACCTGCCATGACATGGGAGGAAACCAGGTAACTAGAACTGCCATGGCATGGGAGAAAACCAGGTAACTAGAACTGCCATGGCAGGGGAGGAAACCAGGTAACTAGAACTGCCATGGCATGGGAGGAAACCAGGTAATTAGAACTGCCATGGCATGGGAGGAAACCAGGTAATTAGAACTGCCATGGCATGGGAGGAAACCAGGTAACTAGAACTGCCATGACATAGGAGGAAACCAGGTAACTAGAACTGCCATGGCATGGGAGGAAACCAGGTAACTAGAACTGCCATGGCATGGGAGGAAACCAGGTAATTAGAACTGCCATGGCATGGGAGGAAACCAGGTAACTAGAACTGCCATGACATAGGAGGAAACCAGGTAACTAGAACTGCCATGACATAGGAGGAAACCAGGTAATTAGAACTGCCATGGCATGGGAGGAAACCAGGTAACTAGAACTGCCATGACATAGGAGGAAACCAGGTAACTAGAACTGCCATGACATAGGAGGAAACCAGGTAACTAGAACTCCGTAACTGATCAACTGAGGACAGAACAACAGTAATAAGATTACCTTTGGTGTTTATCATAGTGACAAACATTAACCTGAGCAACTTCTCTGACCTGAGAGGAGAGAGATACAATGTAAATGACATAAGAGAGAGAGAGAGAGAGGTCTCTGGTCTTCCCGTCTGACCGTGTGTCGTCCCCTGCAGGTGTTCAGCTACACGGCCAATAAAGAGATCAGGACAGATGACCTGTGTCTAGACGTGTCCAAACTCAACGGTCCTGTCATGATGCTCAAGTGTCATCACCTGAAAGGAAACCAGCTCTGGGAGTATGACCCCATGGTATGTCTGTCTGTCAACAGTAAACAACCTATCCTTGTCTTTTCTTACTACCACTGACCCTGCTGACTGTGCTAGTTGTTTTATCTAGCTATCTTAAAGTAACTGTCAAGTGTTTCCAGATTTCTATGAAATATGTCATATAATTATTTACAATATGAGTAAAATATAACTGAATGGTGTGGGCGTATACTAGTCATTAAAATGATTCATGCGAGTAGATCGGTGATTGGCCAGCGCATCCTCAGGAGGATGACATCATCATCAATGAGGAAATAGCAAGCATTTTTTAAACTTGTCTTTTTGACATACCAGTTTGAAGTGTTTTTTCTTAATTTTATGCTTTGGCCACATAAGAATATAGGATGAGTCAACAACATTATTTGGGTATGAGTTAACAGAGTATTCACTTTTAAAAGTTACATTTTCACAGAACAGTTACTTTAAGATGAATGCACTTTTAAACTGTGAGTTGCTCTAAGTAAGAGCGTCGCTAAAATATATATATATTTTTTAAAGTTGCTCTGTCTGTTGTGTCTGTAGAAGTTGACCCAGGTCTGTTTCTCTGTTGTGTCTGTAGAAGTTGACCCAGGTCTGTTTCTCTGTTGTGTCTGTAGAAGTTGACCCAGGTCTGTTTCTTTGTTGTGTCTGTAGAAGTTGACCCAGGTCTGTTTCTCTGTTGTGTCTGTAGAAGTTGACCCAGGTCTGTTTCTCTGTTGTGTTCTGTAGAAGTTGACCCAGGTCTGTTTCTCTGTCTGTTGTGTCTGTAGTAGTTGACCCAGGTCTGTTTCTCTGTCTGTTGTGTCTGTAGAAGTTGACCCAGGTCTGTTTCTCTGTCTGTTGTGTCTGTAGAAGTTGACCCAGGTCTGTTTCTCTGTCTGTTGTGTCTGTAGAAGTTGACCCAGGTCTGTTTCTCTGTTGTGTCTGTAGAAGTTGACCCAGGTCTGTTTCTCTGTTGTGTCTGTAGAAGTTGACCCAGGTCTGTTTCTCTGTCTGTTGTGTCTGTAGAAGTTGACCCAGGTCTGTTTCTCTGTCTGTTGTGTCTGTAGAAGTTGACCCAGGTCTGTTTCTCTGTCTGTTGTGTCTGTAGAAGTTGACCCAGGTCTGTTTCTCTGTCTGTTGTGTCTGTAGAAGTTGACCCAGGTCTGTTTCTCTGTCTGTTGTGTCTGTAGAAGTTGACCCAGGTCTGTTTCTTCTGTTGTGTCTGTAGAAGTTGACCCAGGTCTGTTTCTCTGTCTGTTGTGTCTGTAGAAGTTGACCCAGGTCTGTTTCTCTGTCTGTTGTGTCTGTAGAAGTTGACCCAGGTCTGTTTCTCTGTTGTGTCTGTAGAAGTTGACCCAGGTCTGTTTCTCTGTCTGTTGTGTCTGTAGAAGTTGACCCAGGTCTGTTTCTCTGTCTGTTGTCTCTGTAGAAGTTGACCCAGGTCTGTTTCTCTGTCTGTTGTGTCTGTAGAAGTTGACCCAGGTCTGTTTTTCTGTTGTGTCTGTAGGAGTGGACCCAGGTCTGTTTCTCTGTTGTGTCTGTAGAAGTTGACCCAGGTCTGTTTCTCTGTTGTGTCTGTAGAAGTTGACCCAGGTCTGTTTCTCTGTCTGTTGTGTCTGTAGAAGTTGACCCAGGTCTGTTTCTCGGTCTGTTGTGTCTGTAGAAGTTGACCCAGGTCTGTTTCTCTGTTGTGTCTGTAGAAGTTGACCCAGGTCTGTTTCTCTTCTGTTGTGTCTGTAGAAGTTGACCCAGGTCTGTTTCTCTGTTGTGTCTGTAGAAGTTGACCCAGGTCTGTTTCTCTGTCTGTTGTGTCTGTAGAAGTTGACCCAGGTCTGTTTCTCTGTCTGTTGTGTCTGTAGAAGTTGACCCAGGTCTGTTTCTCTGTCTGTTGTCTCTATAGAAGTTGACCCAGGTCTGTTTCTCTGTTGTGTCTGTAGAAGTTGACCCAGGTCTGTTTCTCTGTTGTGTCTGTAGAAGTTGACCCAGGTCTGTTTTTCTGTTGTGTCTGTAGGAGTGGACCCAGGTCTGTTTCTCTGTTGTGTCTGTAGAAGTTGACCCAGGTCTGTTTCTCTGTTGTGTCTGTAGAAGTTGACCCAGGTCTGTTTCTCTGTCTGTTGTGTCTGTAGAAGTTGACCCAGGTCTGTTTCTCGGTCTGTTGTCTCTGTAGAAGTTGACCCAGGTCTGTTTCTCTGTTGTGTCTGTAGAAGTTGACCCAGGTCTGTTTCTCTGTCTGTTGTGTCTGTAGAAGTTGACCCAGGTCTGTTTCTCTGTCTGTTGTCTCTATAGAAGTTGACCCAGGTCTGTTTCTCTGTCTGTTGTGTCTGTAGAAGTTGACCCAGGTCTGTTTCTCTGTTGTGTCTGTAGAAGTTGACCCAGGTCTGTTTCTCTGTTGTGTCTGTAGAAGTTGACCCAGGTCTGTTTCTCTGTCTGTTGTGTCTGTAGAAGTTGACCCAGGTCTGTTTCTCTGTCTGTTGTGTCTGTAGAAGTTGACCCAGGTCTGTTTCTCTGTCTGTTGTGTCTGTAGAAGTTGACCCAGGTCTGTTTCTCTGTCTGTTGTGTCTGTAGAAGTTGACCCAGGTCTGTTTCTCGGTCTGTTGTCTCTGTAGAAGTTGACCCAGGTCTGTTTCTCTGTTGTGTCTGTAGAAGTTGACCCAGGTCTGTTTCTCTGTTGTGTCTGTAGAAGTTGACCCAGGTCTGTTTCTCTGTCTGTTGTGTCTGTAGAAGTTGACCCAGGTCTGTTTCTCTGTCTGTTGTCTCTATAGAAGTTGACCCAGGTCTGTTTCTCTGTCTGTTGTGTCTGTAGAAGTTGACCCAGGTCTGTTTCTCTGTTGTGTCTGTAGAAGTTGACCCAGGTCTGTTTCTCTGTTGTGTCTGTAGAAGTTGACCCAGGTCTGTTTCTCTGTTGTGTCTGTAGAAGTTGACCCAGGTCTGTTTCTCTGTCTGTTGTGTCTGTAGAAGTTGACCCAGGTCTGTTTCTCTGTTGTGTCTGTAGAAGTTGACCCAGGTCTGTTTCTCTGTCTGTTGTGTCTGTAGAAGTTGACCCAGGTCTGTTTCTCTGTCTGTTGTGTCTGTAGAAGTTGACCCAGGTCTGTTTCTCTTGTTGTCTCTGTAGAAGTTGACCCAGGTCTGTTTCTCTGTCTGTTGTGTCTGTAGAAGTTGACCCAGGTCTGTTTCTCTGTTGTGTCTGTAGAAGTTGACCCAGGTCTGTTTCTCTGTTGTTGTGTCTGTAGAAGTTGACCCAGGTCTGTTTCTCTGTCTGTTGTGTCTGTAGAAGTTGACCCAGGTCTGTTTCTCTGTCTGTTGTGTCTGTAGAAGTTGACCCAGGTCTGTTTCTCTGTCTGTTGTGTCTGTAGAAGTTGACCCAGGTCTGTTTCTCTGTCTGTTGTGTCTGTAGAAGTTGACCCAGGTCTGTTTCTCTGTCTGTTGTGTCTGTAGAAGTTGACCCAGGTCTGTTTCTCTGTTGTGTCTGTAGAAGTTGACCCAGGTCTGTTTCTCTGTCTGTTGTGTCTGTAGAAGTTGACCCAGGTCTGTTTCTCTGTCTGTTGTCTCTGTAGAAGTTGACCCAGGTCTGTTTCTCTGTCTGTTGTGTCTGTAGAAGTTGACCCAGGTCTGTTTCTCTGTTGTGTCTGTAGAAGTTGACCCAGGTCTGTTTCTCTGTTGTGTCTGTAGAAGTTGACCCAGGTCTGTTTCTCTGTCTGTTGTGTCTGTAGAAGTTGACCCAGGTCTGTTTCTCTGTTGTGTCTGTAGAAGTTGACCCAGGTCTGTTTCTCTGTTGTGTCTGTAGAAGTTGACCCAGGTCTGTTTCTCTGTCTGTTGTCTCTGTAGAAGTTGACCCAGGTCTGTTTCTCTGTCTGTTGTGTCTGTAGAAGTTGACCCAGGTCTGTTTCTCTGTCTGTTGTGTCTGTAGAAGTTGACCCAGGTCTGTTTCTCTGTCTGTTGTGTCTGTAGAAGTTGACCCAGGTCTGTTTCTCTGTCTGTTGTGTCTGTAGAAGTTGACCCAGGTCTGTTTCTCTGTTGTGTCTGTAGAAGTTGACCCAGGTCTGTTTCTCTGTTGTGTCTGTAGAAGTTGACCCAGGTCTGTTTCTCTGTTGTGTCTGTAGAAGTTGACCCAGGTCTGTTTCTCTGTCTGTTGTTCTGTAGAAGTTGACCCAGGTCTGTTTCTCTGTCTGTTGTGTCTGTAGAAGTTGACCCAGGTCTGTTTCTCTGTCTGTTGTGTCTGTAGAAGTTGACCCAGGTCTGTTTCTCTGTCTGTTGTGTCTGTAGAAGTTGACCCAGGTCTGTTTCTCTGTCTGTTGTGTCTGTAGAAGTTGACCCAGGTCTGTTTCTCTGTTGTGTCTGTAGAAGTTGACCCAGGTCTGTTTCTCTGTTGTGTCTGTAGAAGTTGACCCAGGTCTGTTTCTCTGTCTGTTGTGTCTGTAGAAGTTGACCCAGGTCTGTTTCTCTGTCTGTTGTCTCTATAGAAGTTGACCCAGGTCTGTTTCTCTGTCTGTTGTGTCTGTAGAAGTTGACCCAGGTCTGTTTCTCTGTTGTGTCTGTAGAAGTTGACCCAGGTCTGTTTCTCTGTTGTGTCTGTAGAAGTTGACCCAGGTCTGTTTCTCTGTCTGTTGTGTCTGTAGAAGTTGACCCAGGTCTGTTTCTCTGTTGTGTCTGTAGAAGTTGACCCAGGTCTGTTTCTCTGTTGTGTCTGTAGAAGTTGACCCAGGTCTGTTTCTCTGTCTGTTGTGTCTGTAGAAGTTGACCCAGGTCTGTTTCTCTGTCTGTTGTGTCTGTAGAAGTTGACCCAGGTCTGTTTCTCTGTTGTGTCTGTAGAAGTTGACCCAGGTCTGTTTCTCTGTTGTGTCTGTAGAAGTTGACCCAGGTCTGTTTCTCTGTCTGTTGTGTCTGTAGAAGTTGACCCAGGTCTGTTTCTCTGTCTGTTGTGTCTGTAGAAGTTGACCCAGGTCTGTTTCTCTGTCTGTTGTGTCTGTAGAAGTTGACCCAGGTCTGTTTCTCTGTTGTGTCTGTAGAAGTTGACCCAGGTCTGTTTCTCTGTTGTGTCTGTAGAAGTTGACCCAGGTCTGTTTCTCTGTCTGTTGTGTCTGTAGAAGTTGACCCAGGTCTGTTTCTCTGTCTGTTGTGTCTGTAGAAGTTGACCCAGGTCTGTTTCTCTGTCTGTTGTGTCTGTAGAAGTTGACCCAGGTCTGTTTCTCTGTTGTGTCTGTAGAAGTTGACCCAGGTCTGTTTCTCTGTCTGTTGTGTCTGTAGAAGTTGACCCAGGTCTGTTTCTCTGTTGTGTCTGTAGAAGTTGACCCAGGTCTGTTTCTCTGTTGTGTCTGTAGAAGTTGACCCAGGTCTGTTTCTCTGTTGTGTCTGTAGAAGTTGACCCAGGTCTGTTTCTCTGTCTGTTGTGTCTGTAGAAGTTGACCCAGGTCTGTTTCTCTGTTGTGTCTGTAGAAGTTGACCCAGGTCTGTTTCTCTGTTGTGTCTGTAGAAGTTGACCCAGGTCTGTTTCTCTGTTGTGTCTGTAGAAGTTGACCCAGGTCTGTTTCTCTGTTGTGTCTGTAGAAGTTGACCCAGGTCTGTTTCTCTGTCTGTTGTGTCTGTAGAAGTTGACCCAGGTCTGTTTCTCTGTCTGTTGTGTCTGTAGAAGTTGACCCAGGTCTGTTTCTCTGTCTGTTGTGTCTGTAGAAGTTGACCCAGGTCTGTTTCTCTGTCTGTTGTGTCTGTAGAAGTTGACCCAGGTCTGTTTCTCTGTTGTGTCTGTAGAAGTTGACCCAGGTCTGTTTCTCTGTTGTGTCTGTAGAAGTTGACCCAGGTCTGTTTCTCTGTCTGTTGTCTCTGTAGAAGTTGACCCAGGTCTGTTTCTCTGTCTGTTGTGTCTGTAGAAGTTGACCCAGGTCTGTTTCTCTGTCTGTTGTGTCTGTAGAAGTTGACCCAGGTCTGTTTCTCTGTCTGTTGTGTCTGTAGAAGTTGACCCAGGTCTGTTTCTCTGTCTGTTGTGTCTGTAGAAGTTGACCCAGGTCTGTTTCTCTGTCTGTTGTGTCTGTAGAAGTTGACCCAGGTCTGTTTCTCTGTTGTGTCTGTAGAAGTTGACCCAGGTCTGTTTCTCTGTTGTGTCTGTAGAAGTTGACCCAGGTCTGTTTCTCTGTCTGTTGTGTCTGTAGAAGTTGACCCAGGTCTGTTTCTCTGTTGTGTCTGTAGAAGTTGACCCAGGTCTGTTTCTCTGTCTGTTGTGTCTGTAGAAGTTGACCCAGGTCTGTTTCTCTGTCTGTTGTGTCTGTAGAAGTTGACCCAGGTCTGTTTCTCTGTCTGTTGTGTCTGTAGAAGTTGACCCAGGTCTGTTTCTCTGTCTGTTGTGTCTGTAGAAGTTGACCCAGGTCTGTTTCTCTGTTGTGTCTGTAGAAGTTGACCCAGGTCTGTTTCTCTGTTGTTCTGTAGAAGTTGACCCAGGTCTGTTTCTCTGTTGTGTCTGTAGAAGTTGACCCAGGTCTGTTTCTCTGTTGTGTCTGTAGAAGTTGACCCAGGTCTGTTTCTCTGTTGTGTCTGTAGAAGTTGACCCAGGTCTGTTTCTCTGTCTGTTGTGTCTGTAGAAGTTGACCCAGGTCTGTTTCTCTGTTGTGTCTGTAGAAGTTGACCCAGGTCTGTTTCTCTGTCTGTTGTGTCTGTAGAAGTTGACCCAGGTCTGTTTCTCTGTTGTGTCTGTAGAAGTTGACCCAGGTCTGTTTCTCTGTCTGTTGTGTCTGTAGAAGTTGACCCAGGTCTGTTTCTCTGTCTGTTGTGTCTGTAGAAGTTGACCCAGGTCTGTTTCTCTGTCTGTTGTCTCTGTAGAAGTTGACCCAGGTCTGTTTCTCTGTCTGTTGTGTCTGTAGAAGTTGACCCAGGTCTGTTTCTCTGTTGTGTCTGTAGAAGTTGACCCAGGTCTGTTTCTCTGTTGTGTCTGTAGAAGTTGACCCAGGTCTGTTTCTCTGTCTGTTGTGTCTGTAGAAGTTGACCCAGGTCTGTTTCTCTGTTGTGTCTGTAGAAGTTGACCCAGGTCTGTTTCTCTGTTGTGTCTGTAGAAGTTGACCCAGGTCTGTTTCTCTGTCTGTTGTGTCTGTAGAAGTTGACCCAGGTCTGTTTCTCTGTCTGTTGTGTCTGTAGAAGTTGACCCAGGTCTGTTTCTCTGTCTGTTGTGTCTGTAGAAGTTGACCCAGGTCTGTTTCTCTGTCTGTTGTCTCTGTAGAAGTTGACCCAGGTCTGTTTCTCTGTCTGTTGTGTCTGTAGAAGTTGACCCAGGTCTGTTTCTCTGTCTGTTGTGTCTGTAGAAGTTGACCCAGGTCTGTTTCTCTGTCTGTTGTGTCTGTAGAAGTTGACCCAGGTCTGTTTCTCTGTCTGTTGTGTCTGTAGAAGTTGACCCAGGTCTGTTTCTCTGTCTGTTGTCTCTACAGAAGTTGACCCAGGTCTGTTTCTCTGTCTGTTGTCTCTACAGAAGTTGACCCAGGTCTGTTTCTCTGTCTGTTGTGTCTGTAGAAGTTGACCCAGGTCTGTTTCTCTGTCTGTTGTCTCTACAGAAGTTGACCCTGATCCACGTCAATAGTAACCAGTGTCTGGACAAGGCCAGTGAGGAGGACAGCCAGGTGCCCAGTGTCAGAGACTGCACACACACTCGCTCTCAACAGTGGCTGCTGCGCAACGTCACGCTGCCTGAGATCTTCTGACCGCTGCCCACACACACACACACACCACACACACACACACACACACACACACACACACACACACACACTGATGGGGAGAGAGAGAGTGAGAGGGAAGAGGAGGAGAACAGAAGGGACAGTCCACGCTGAATGGGATGAAGCAGGGCTTTTCTATGGCGGCTGGGAGAGAGGGAACATGTTTGGACTCAATGGAGGAGAGACTCGTACTTTTATCAAGAGAGACTGGTGATGTTTTAAAGAGAGAGAGACCTGCTCCTGTAGAGACATGTTGTTAAAGAGAGAGAGAGACCTGCTCCTGGAAAGACATGTTGTTAAAGAGAGAGAGAGAGAGACCTGCTCCAGGGGAGACATGTTGTTAAAGAGAGAGAGAGAGACCTGCTCCTGGAGAGACATGTTGTTAAAGAGAGAGAGAGAGAGAGACCTGCTCCAGGAGAGACATGTTGTTAAAGAGAGAGAGAGAGAGAGAGAGAGAGACCTGCTCCAGGAGAGACATGTTGTTAAAGAGAGAGAGAGACCTGCTCCAGGTGAGACATGTTGTTAAAGAGAGAGAGAGAGAGGCCTGCTCCAGGAGAGACATGTTGTTAAAGAGAGAGAGAGAGAGAGAGAGAGAGACCTGCTCCAGGAGAGACATGTTGTTAAAGAGAGAGAGAGAGAGAGACCTGCTCCAGGAGAGACATGTTGTTAAAGAGAGAGAGAGAGAGAGACCTGCTCCAGGAGAGACATGTTGTTAAAGAGAGAGAGAGAGAGAGACCTGCTCCAGGGGAGACATGTTGTTAAAGAGAGAGAGAGAGACCTGCTCCTGGAGAGACATGTTGTTAAAGAGAGAGAGAGAGAGAGACCTGCTCCAGGGGAGACATGTTGTTAAAGAGAGAGAGAGAGACCTGCTCCAGGGGAGACATGTTGTTAAAGAGAGAGAGAGAGAGACCTGCTCCAGGAGAGACATGTTGTTAAAGAGAGAGAGAGAGACCTGCTCCTGGAGAGACATGTTGTTAAAGAGAGAGAGACCTGCTCCAGGGGAGACATGTTGTTAAAGAGAGAGAGAGAGAGACCTGCTCCAGGAGAGACATGTTGTTAAAGAGAGAGAGAGAGAGAGAGACCTGCTCCTGGAGAGACATGTTGTTAAAGAGAGAGAGAGAGAGACCTGCTCCTGGAGAGACATGTTGTTAAAGAGAGAGAGAGAGACCTGCTCCAGGAGAGACATGTTGTTAAAGAGAGAGAGAGAGACCTGCTCCTGGAGAGACATGTTGTTAAAGAGAGAGAGAGACCTGCTCCAGGGGAGACATGTTGTTAAAGAGAGAGAGAGAGACCTGCTCCTGGAGAGACATGTTGTTAAAGAGAGAGAGAGAGAGACCTGCTCCTGGAGAGACATGTTGTTAAAGAGAGAGAGAGAGAGACCTGCTCCTGGAGAGACATGTTGTTAAAGAGAGAGAGAGAGAGAGACCTGCTCCTGGAGAGACATGTTGTTAAAGAGAGAGAGAGAAAGACCTGCTCCTGGAGAGACATGTTGTTAAAGAGAGAGAGAGAGAGAGACCTGCTCCTGGAGAGACATGTTGTTAAAGAGAGAGAGAGAGAGAGAGAGACCTGCTCCTGGAGAAACATGTTGTTAAAGAGAGAGAGAGAGAGAGAGACCTGCTCCTGGAGAGACATTTTGTTAAAGAGAGAGAGAGAGACCTGCTCCAGGGGAGACATGTTGTTAAAGAGAGAGAGAGAGAGAGAGACCTGCTCCTGGAGAGACATGTTGTTAAAGAGAGAGAGAGACCTGCTCCTGGAGAGACATGTTGTTAAGAGAGAGAGAGGGAGAGACCTGCTCCTGGAGAGACGTGTTGTTAAGAGAGAGAGAGAGAGGGCCTGCTCCAGGAGAGACATGTTGTTAAAGAGAGAGAGAGAGACCTGCTCCTGGAGAGACATGTTGTTAAAGAGAGAGAGAGAGACCTGCTCCTGGAGAAACATGTTGTTAAAGAGAGAGAGAGAGAGAGACCTGCTCCAGGAGAGACATGATGTTAAAGAGAGAGAGAGAGAGAGAGGCCTGCTCCTGGAGAGACATGATGTTAAAGAGAGAGAGAGAGACCTGCTCCTGGAGAGACATGTTGTTAAAGAGAGAGAGAGAGAGACCTGCTCCTGGAGAGACATGTTGTTAAAGAGAGAGAGAGAAAGAACTGCTCCTGGAGAGACATGTTGTTAAAGAGAGAGAGAGAGAGACCTGCTCCTGGAGAGACATGTTGTTAAAGAGAGATAGAGAGACCTGCTCCAGGAGAGACATGTTGTTAAAGAGAGAGAGAGAGACCTGCTCCTGGAGAAACATGTTGTTAAAGAGAGAGAGAGACCTGCTCCTGGAGAGACATGTTGTTAAAGAGAGAGAGAGACCTGCTCCTGGAGAAACATGTTGTTAAAGAGAGAGAGAGACCTGCTCCTGGAGAAACATGTTGTTAAAGAGAGAGAGAGACCTGCTCCTGGAGAGACATGTTGTTAAAGAGAGAGAGAGACCTGCTCCTGGAGAGACATGTTGTTAAAGAGAGAGAGAGAGACTCACAGAGAGAAACAAGGTTCTGTGTTGCTCACACCTTCCATGGACAAGGCAGTCTCCCCAACGCTGCAAACTCATCACTTATGTTTACCTGACTGCCTGTAGTGTGTGTGTGTGTGTGTGTGTGTGTGTGTGTGTGTGTGTGTGTGTGTGTGTGTGTGTGTGTGTGTGTGTGTGGGGGTGTGTGTGCGTTCTCAAGTAAAGGTGGCTCATTAGTAATTTTGGAGTTTGGAAATGAACTCTGGTGAACTCATATGAGCCAGCATGTGTGTACATGTGTTGGGATATGCCCTCCTGTTGCAGTATTGTATGACTGTGCATGTATGACGACAGCCCCATACAGCTGCACCTAGCAGTATCTGTCTCCCTCTAGTGTTCCTCCCCTGAGTTGCAGCCTGAAGAGACAGACTCAGAGAGAGGAGATGGAAACAGAGAGAGAGGGGGGACTCAGAACTCTCCAGCGAAGCACCAAGGAACAATGCGCTGAACCACAAACTGAACTGAATCCCTAATTGACGGACTTGCACTCCTACAGACAGATATAGAGACAGAAATAATATGTTTGTGATATACTGAGATTTCTATGTAGACTTTTTTACATGTGTTTGTTTATTACTGTGAGAGTTCTACAGAGCAGCGACTGTAGTTTATCTGTCTGTTTATGTCTTTAAGGTAAAGTGTTTAACATAGAGCTAATACGGCTGCTGGTTGATGTTTCCCTTAACCTCCTCAAATCCTAACGTTAACCATTATGGATAGGAAACAAGAACTGGTCATAGATCAGTGTCAGGAGGCAACTTGATCCTCCTCCGCTAATACACACGTGTACACACACGGCCCTGGGCCTCTGCATATCTGATGTGATGGATCTAATGATCACAGTAACACACACACACACATAAATAATTCCACATACAAACACAGTATACACACGTACACACATACACAAACAGAAATAAACACACAAGCTGAACTGGACTGTCACTTTAATCTTCTCCATCATATTTACTTCCTGAAGACGTCCTGATAAAACACTCCAATGGCTCCATCCTCCATGGTGTGTGTGTGTGTGTGTGTGTGTGTGTGTGTGTGTGTGTGTGTGTGTGTGTGTGTGTGTGTGTGTGTGTGTGTGTGATGTGTGTGTGTGTGTGTGTGTGTGTGTGTGTGTGTGTGTGTGTGTGTGTGTGTGTGTGTGTGTGTGTGTGTGTGTGTGTGTGTGTGTGTGTGTGTGTGTGTGTGTGGTACTAACCCCAGCCCGTCAACTCCACTCTTATCAGCACATCAGTTTAATGCGATTTCTATATCACTGAACAGCACAGTGGAGCAGCATCAGTTAAGGGCAGTATCTCAGTTTCATACATTGACTTCTATGCTTTGTATCGTTAGAATAAAATGGAGGCGGTTCAGGAATGCAGTAAATGTTTGATCATGAATGTGGGAGAGGGATGTAAGGTGTCCTACAGTATCTCACTCCATAACCACACTTATATCTTTCTGGTCAACACAGACCTCTCTGCTCATATCACTCCTTTACTTAACATTTCAACACAGACCTCTCTGCTCATATCACTCCTTTACTTAACATTTCAACACAGACCTCTCTGCTCATATCACTCCTTTACTTAACATTTCAACACAGACCTCTCTGCTCATATCACTCCTTTACTTAACATTTCAACACAGACCTCTCTGCTCATATCACTCCTTTACTTAACATTTCAACACAGACCTCTCTGCTCATATCACTCCTTTACTTAACATTTCAACACAGACCTCTCTGCTCATATCACTCCTTTACTTAACATTTCAACACAGACCTCTCTGTTCATATCACTCCTTTACTTAACATTTCAACACAGACCTCTCTGCTCAAATCACTCCTTTACTTAACATTTCAACACAGACCTCTCTGCTCATATCACTCCATTACTTAACATTTCAACACAGACCTCTCTACTCATATCACTCCTTTACTTAACATTTCAACACAGACCTTTCTGCTCATATCACTCCTTTACTTAACATTTCAACACAGACCTCTCTGCTCATATCACTCCTTTACTTAACATTTCAACACAGACCTCTCTGTTCATATCACTCCTTTACTTAACATTTCAACACAGACCTCTCTGCTCATATCACTCCTTTACTTAACATTTCAACACAGACCTCTCTGTTCATATCACTCCTTTACTTAACATTTCAACACAGACCTTTCTGTTCATATCACTCCTTTACTTAACATTTCAACACAGACCTCTCTGCTCATATCACTCCTTTACTTAACATTTCAACACAGACCTCTCTGCTCATATCACTCCTTTACTTAACATTTCAACACAGACCTTTCTGTTCATATCACTCCTTTACTTAACATTTCAACACAGACCTCTCTACTCATATCACTCCTTTACTTAACATTTCAACACAGACCTCTGCTCATATCACTCCTTTACTTAACATTTCAACACAGACCTCTCTGCTCATATCACTCCTTTACTTAACATTTCAACACAGACCGCTGCTCATATCACTCCTTTACTTAACATTTCAACACAGACCCCTCTGCTCATATCACTCCTTTACTTAACATTTCAACACAGACCTCTCTGCTCATATCACTCCTTTACTTAACATTTCAACACAGACCTCTCTGTTCATATCACTCCTTTACTTAACATTTCAACACAGACCTTTCTGTTCATATCACTCCTTTACTTAACATTTCAACACAGACCTCTCTACTCATATCACTCCTTTACTTAACATTTCAACACAGACCTCTGCTCATATCACTCCTTTACTTAACATTTCAACACAGACCTCTCTGCTCATATCACTCCTTTACTTAACATTTCAACACAGACCGCTGCTCATATGACTCCTTTACTTAACATTTCAACACAGACCTCTCTGCTCATATCACTCCTTTACTTAACATTTCAACATAGACCTCTCTGCTCATATCACTCCTTTACTTAACATTTCAACACAGACCTCTCTGCTCATATCACTCCTTTACTTAACATTTCAACACAGACCTCTCTGCTCATATCACTCCTTTACTTAACATTTCAACACAGACCTCTCTGCTCATATCACTCCTTTACTTAACATTTCAACATAGACCTCTCTGCTCATATCACTCCTTTACTTAACATTTCAACACAGACCTCTCTACTCATATCACTCCTTTACTTAACATTTCAACACAGACCTCTGCTCATATCACTCCTTTACTTAACATTTCAACACAGACCTCTCTGCTCATATCACTCCTTTACTTAACATTTCAACATAGACCTCTCTGCTCATATCACTCCTTTACTTAACATTTCAACACAGACCTCTCTGCTCATATCACTCCTTTACTTAACATTTCAACACAGACCTCTCTGCTCATATCACTCCTTTACTTAACATTTCAACACAGACCTCTCTGCTCATATCACTCCTTTACTTAACATTTCAACACAGACCTCTCTACTCATAACACTCCTTTACTTAACATTTCAACATAGACCTCTCTGCTCATATCACTCCTTTACTTAACGTTTGACTTATCATTTTGGTTTACCTCTTCTTTTTAGTTGTTTTGTATCACCTGCTTTTATCAGTTTGCCAGTCTGAGAGATGACGTCTATCATTAACTATTTCAACCTCCTCTGTTGGGGGAGGGGTTTACACACCGTTCTGACATTTCATTGGCTCATCTTTGCTGTGGAGGTGGGTGGGGGGGCTTTACTTGACGGATTCATGTTTGATTGAATGACTACGATAAAGATGTGTGATTTCTGATTGGTGGGTTTTGACTGTGAGGCAGGCGAGGACTGTTTGTATGTAAAGAATCGACTCTTGTCGGGGAGGGGCGGGGTTTGATTGACAGCTGTATGAGTTATATCCAGG
>NC_138295.1:80472500-80532500 GCF_965601325.2 Salmo salar | reverse complement strand
CAGATCAGATTTACTATATAGCGATGTATTGCTGAGCCTGAGATAACTATTAGGCCAATGAAACAGCCCCCTTGTGTACCTATACAGTAAAACAATGGCGTAGGCCAGATTGCGGATATGGTGCCATCTGATGGTTTTAGCGTTGATAGCGAAGCACGGTTCCAGTCCAGAGATGCTGAATCCAGATATTCTCACAGATCTTTCTGATGTCAAGAGTATTTTCATTAAAGCACTTCTCTATTTCTTTCATAGTTATAGAAGACACAACAGCCTCTATAATGAGTCTCTGAGAGAGAAGAGGGGGCTACTGCGTCTAAAAGTCTCTGGGGAGAGAGAAGAGGGGGCTACTGCGTCTAAAAGTCTCTGTGGAGAGAGAAGAGGGGGTACTGCCTCTAAAAGTCTCTGGGGAGAGAGAAGGGGGGGCTACTGCCTCTAAAAGTCTCTGGGGAGAGAGAAGAGGGGGGTACTGCATCTAAAAGTCTCTGGGGAGAGAGAAGAGGGGGTACTGCCACTAAAAGTCTCTGGGGAGAGAGAAGGGGGCTACGCCTCTAAAAGTCTGGGGAGAGAGAAGGGGGGTACTGCCTCTAAAAGTCTCTGGGGAGAGAGAAGAGGGGGTACTGCCTCTAAAAGTCTCTGGGGAGAGAGAAGGGGGATACTGCCTCTAAAAGTCTCTGGGGAGAGAGAAGGGGGTACTGCCTCTAAAAGTCTCTGGGGAGAGAGAAGGGGGGTACTGCGTCTAAAAGTCTCTGGGGAGAGAGAAGGGGGGGCTACTGCCTCTAAAAGTCTCTGGGGAGAGAGAAGGGGGGTACTGCCTCTAAAAGTCTCTGGGGAGAGAGAAGAGGGGGCTACTGCCTAGGAACCGGACAATGACAATGAAGCTAAAAGGTATGAAACATCCCATCATTCTTAGGGTCATGTATGAAAATGCCCAGTTGACCATTATTTTGATTACCATGGCTAGAAGAAGAGATCTCAGTGACTTTGAAAGAGGCGTCTCAAAGGAGCTTAGGGGGTTTAAAGGGTGTGTGTTTGTGTGTTTTTTACTGACATTGCAGTCATGCATCTTGTATACTATAGTGTCAACATATTTTACTTTTTAGTGATGTATAATAATTCATACATTGTAGAAAACAGCATTGATTAGGAGAGTGGTGTGTTGTGTTGAAGCCCAATCCAACAGGAGAGACCAGTCTCACCTGTACCCAGCTGTCTGTCCATGAAGAGTGACTATGGGTCACTAAGTCTATGGGTCATCCAATAGAGTTCAGAAAAGGAACCATTTCCACTGAACAAAGGTATAAGTCAGGGACGTAATGGATGTGAATGTAGTTGACAAACACCTTTATATTTTGTAAATAGCGGAATGCACCAATAGACCTAGAATTACACTAATTTTGTGTTTACGTTTCTTGTCTCCGGCTTCAGATTTTACCCACCTTATTACATCACCATACAGATGCCTCATGCTTTCCCCCTATTGGGCCGTTCCAAAAGAATTCAATCACTTTCTGACTACACCCCTTTAGATTTGATCGAAACCTTCCGAACGTGTTTGCCCGTAGAAGAAGTGGTCAGAAAGTGACTTTTTGAACCTGAATGCCAAAACATTTGCCATCCTACCATGAGACTTCCATGTCTTCATCAATAAAAAAATATAAAATGTTGACTTTGATATCATTTGAATGCCTACAAACAGGGTTATGAAACTATTTTATCATTTCTTTAAAAATATATATACAATTTTTTTAACCTTTAACGGAAATGATCTGAAAAAGCCTGATCTGATTTTTCACATATGTTGTAGCTTAGACTCTATTCTACATTGTCTGAGGTGTTTATGTTGTGCCCAGCATCAGTTGAGAAACACAGCATTCTCTAGAATACAAGGGTGGGTGTCATTTCAATCATAGAAACAGAAATCATAGAATGGGCCTATACTTTCAGAAAGATGGCCGCCAGTCCACCCACGTCGAATGTCAACTTGAATGGGAATGTCTATTCTATATATTTCTATGAGTTCAATAGGTTTCCTATGATTGACAGTTTAATATAAAACAATGGATACTCAAGTCAACATGCTCTGATGTGTGGACCTCCAACCATCTTTGTGGTACGGTTTGAAAGTAGAAATGTTTGTTCATTTATCAGCCAAAATATGACACCCATTCTGTATTTAAGAAGAGCATGCTGTTTCTCAACTGATGGTGGGTACAACACAACCACCTCTGATAATGTACAATAGGGTCTAAGCTACAACATACACTCAGTGACCAGTTTACACCCCGTTCACGAAAATGGTTCTCTCCTACAGACAGTGAGTCATGTGGCTGTGGCTTGCTATATAAAGCAGGCAGACGGGCATTGAGGCTTTCAGTTACTGTTCGATTGAACATTAGAATGGGCAAAACGAGTGACCTAAGTGACTTTGAGCGTGGAATGATTGTTGGTGCCAGGCGCGCCGGTTCCAGTATTTCTGAAACGGCCGGCCTCCTGGGCTTTTCACGCACAACAGTGTCTACGGTTTACCGAGAATGTAGCGACAAATAAAAAACATCCAGTCCTGTGGGCGAAAACAGCTCGTTGATGAGAGGTTGAAGGAGAATGGCAAGAATCGTGCAAGCTAACAGGCAGGCCACAAACAGGCAAATAACGGCACAGTACAACAGTGGTGTGCAGAACGGCATTGTCACGTCCTGACCATAGTGAGTGGTTATTTTCTATGGTGGAGTAGGTCAGGGTGTGACAGGGGGTGTTTGTCTGTTTTTGTATGTCTATGTTCAGTTTCTAGTTTTGCATTTCTATGTTGGTGTTGTTTGGCATGACCTCCAATTAGAGGCAGCAGGTTGTCGTCTCTAATTGGAGGTCCTATTTAAGTTGATGTTTGTTTCACATGTGTTTGTGGGTGATTATTCGTTTTGAGTGTATTTGATCCTCCTGCGTCACGGTTTGTTGTTTTGTGTATATTTTGAAGTGTTTAATTGTTGCATTCGGTTTCACTGGTTAAATAAATATGTGGAACTACGAAAACGCTGCATCTTGGTCCGCTCCTTCTAACAGCTGTGACAGGCATCTCGGAACTCACAACTCGTTGGTCCTTGTCACGGATAGACTATTGCAGCAGACCACCACACCGGGTTCCACTCCTATCAGCTAAAAACAGGAAGAAGCAGCACCAGTGGGCACGCGATCACCAACACTGGACAATTGAGGAGTGGAAAAACATTGCCTGGTCCAATGAATTCCGTCTCCTTTTGCGATGGCTGAGTCAGGATTTGGCGTAAGCAGCATGAGTCCATGGCCCCATCCTGCCTGGTGTCAATGGTACAGGCTAGTGGCGGAGGAGTAATGGTGTAGGGAATGTTTTCCTGGCACACGTTAGGTCCCTTGATACCAATTGAGCTATGTTTCCATGCCCCGAAGAATTCGGGCTGTTCTGGAGGCAAAGGGGGGTCCGACGAGGTACTAGATTGGTGTATCTAATAAACTGGCCACCGAGTGTATATGAGCATGAAAATAATCGAAGTTTATGTGTTTTTAGATAATTGATGTGCAAGGCCCAGGTTGGAATAATATTGTGAAAATCATGATAATGCGATTTTTGGTGTAAGAGCTGTTTGAAAAGCGCCAGAAATGTCTGCCTGTTTGGTCAGAGGGAGTTTTGGCCTTCCATGGGGTAAATTAGTTAATTGACCAATAAGAAAGACGCTTCCAAACCTCTCTGCCAAGAACAGCTCATTTTCATTTTCCCCCTCCCACCCAAACCACTCCTACACAGTCCTAGCTACATTCTTGCTTGAGAAATTGCTCTTTGCTAAGAAGCTATTTTTGTTTCTTTTGCACCATTTTAATTGAAAACACTAAGGTATATATTTGTTACCTAGATATTATTTGATATTGGGATAAAAACGGCTGCATTGGAGCTTTAAATGTACAAACATTATAAAATAGTTTGACAACCCTGTTTGTAAGCTTTCAAATGATATCAAACTCAACATTTGATCTTTTCCAGTGATAAAGACATGGATGTCTCATGGTAAGGTGGGGTAATGCTAAATGTGTCAACTTTGAGAACCTCTATCTCCTGAATGTTTTGGCATTCAGGTCCAAATGTCCCTTTCTGACCACTTCTACAAGGGGCAAACTTGTATGGAAGGTTTCATTCAAATCAAAAGGGGTGCAGTCAGAAAGTGATTGAAATCATGTGGAATGACCCTATTACCACCAGTACTGATATGCTGCAAGTCTTGTCCTTATGTGCTTCTGATAGTGTCCAGCAGGAGAGACCAGTCTCCCCGGGACCCAGCTGTGTGTCCCTAAAGAGTGACAAGTCTATGGGTCATCCAATAGAGTTCAGTAAGGATAAGCAAAGGTGAGAGTTTATGGGGATAGTTGTGTGGGTTAAGTGTATGCGTGTTATTATACATGCCTGCAATGCACTTGGAGTGAAATATTGGGTAGCTACTCATAGATTATCCATTCTGAACCTGGGAAATAACAACTGCATTTTAATCAATTACATTAAACATATTTTCTGCTTTTACTGACTTATCATCAGCCTTTGCAAAGGTTAGAAAAGTCAAAAACACATGATCAAGTCATTGATCAATACATATATATTTTTTTATATATCTCAGTTTCCTTTTTACTTTTCTCTATGTCTATTTCAGATTCAGGAATAATCCGTGTCTGACTATCAGTGTAGGGGAAGCTGCTCTGAAAATATAGTTGACCAAACTACCAATGACTTCACACTGGAAGAAGTGAAGCAACACTAAAGATACCTCCTTTAAGAAAACTGTGCTTTAGTTAACTAAAGTTACTTTGAAAAGTAGTTCACTATATCCAAACTTCTTCGTGAATAATTATCATATGTAAATCTGAAATGTCATAGACGACAAATTGCAAGAACAGATCACTTTGGGATCATATGTTAACAGAATGTGTGTAATTTAGCCTATTAAACACACAAACTATGTTTCAAGTGAGAATTGGGCAGTTATGATGCCAAACAATAAAGGAAATGATTGCCTACTTTTTTTTGTTTTTTTGCAAACAAATAGTAGTGCAGTTCCACTAGCTAGCCTCAAGGTAAAAAACGTAATGAACTACTGAAAACACGACCTAGATTTGGATTGAGTTCAACTACCACCAAGCTGCTGCAAAATGTAGTTAAATTACTAGTTGAACTACATATAGTTCACTACTCCTCAACACTGCTGACTATATATTGAAGTGCTCTGGTGACTTCTGACAGGGTCCAGCAGGAGACTCCAGACTCATCTGTACCCAGCGGTGTATCCTTCAAAAGTGACAAGTCAATGGGTCATCCACCAGAGTTCAGCCAGGAAGATGTTTCTACTGATCAAAGGTAAGAGTTTATGAGTCTGAGTAACTCAGTAGACCACACCCTCGCTCTCTGTTCCTCTAAGATCTTCAGTCTTTTGTTATGTTATATTCTGTTTACTTCCCAGTGTCCAGTCTCCCCAGAGTCATCAAATGGACCTGTCCTCCATATTGAAGGTAAGCTGACTCTTGCCACATTTTATCCAATCAAAAACTACATTAGAAAAATATAGCTGGGAGCAGCAATGAACGGGGTTTAAAGGATGACAGAAAGAACACAAGATCAGTTGGATTACAAAGCAAGCACTTTGTGTAAATTACTTAAATCTCAGTTGATATACTCCACATTAGTGTTCCAAAATACTTCAATAAACTCTCACAGCTGTAATACGCTGACTACGCAAGCAGCAGGACTTCCGTTTTTTCATTTTACAGAATAAAATCTCCACTTTTCACTACATTTGGACACAAGGTAGCAAAATGTGAGTATACAGATATACTAATCACAATATTTCACATTGTTTGTCAGCATTATTTAAATCTAACATCCATTTGAATAAGACAAAGTCCACTTGATCAAGAGTTATTGCTCTAGTATCCTATGGTGCCACTGGTGTCAATGACATTTATAGTGCCACCAACTAGTCTGGTGCAGCCATCTAAGGATGCGGTGAATTTATATTCACACAGCTTCTAAGGACATATACTGTACATAAGGTTTACATAACAAATGTCATGGCCCATGTCCATCGGTTCAGTTCTTATAGCCCTAGTAGCCAACTAATAGGCAGTTGTTGCCCATGGTGGAATCATCTAACCCGCTGGCTCCTGAAGCACCCATGAGCTCCCAAGTCTAGAAGTAGTTTAGCTAATGTGTTATCTAGCTAGCATCACAAATGAGCATTTCGCTAGCTACCTATAAGAAAATGGCAGATATGACTCAAACATGGTCCTGTTTTATTAATTGCTGATCAATGGACTGTTAGCAAGCCCTCCTCTGCAACATTGTTATTGGGGCACAGGAATGTTAGATTTGCCTTAAAATGTTAAGTTAATTGTCACTGAAGTTGGTGGTTACTACTGGTTTCAGTTCCAAGGTGAGAAAAACTGTCCTCCATATTGTGTTTTGGTAAGGGCTCGGAGTGATGCCACGCACCTGTAGTACCCCTTTTCCTAACCAGGGTGAATTCTGGTTGTCAGGGGTCTAAAGGGGTGGTCTGGGCCATCTAACTAAAATTAAATAACCCCAGGTGTGTTCTCGTTCCCTATTCAACTACTCTTAGTATAGCCTGACCCGTTATCTAACCACTACAAGAAAATGTACACCAAGCAATGTCTCAGCTGAGAATTTGTATTAATAATATGTAGGAATAAGAAAAACGTATCTTATACCGTCTGGCCTTCATAGGAGGATCCAAAGTTTAATGACCAATAAAATGAATAAGATATGGTCACTTGCAATAAAATTATTCACTCAACCAATAACCAAAGCTGTTGATTCTCCGGAGGAACTTGAACAGCCCACAAACCAGGGGCTCAGCTTCTTACAGGGCAGGCGGAGTGGGAGGTTCCTGGTGGAGAGCCAGACACGATCACCAGGATAGAACACGGGAGCCTCAATGTGGTGGTGATCCGCCTATTCCTTCTGGTGGCAGACGGCTCACTGGAGCCTCACTTGGGCATCGTTCCAAACCTCATCTGTGTGCCTGAACTCGTCTACCGCAGGAGCTTCGGTCTGGCTCAGAGTCCATGGCGCCAGGCCTGGCTGATAACCCAGAACACACTGGAAGGGAGTCTGCCCGGTGGAGGAGTGACACAATGAATTCTGGGCGTACTCCGCCCAGGGAAGGAATCGGGCCCACTCCCCCTGCCGGTCCTGGCAGTGACTTCTCACGAATCTCCCCAGTTCCTGATTCATCCTCTCCCCCTGCCCGTTAGACTCAGGCCTGTACCCGGAAGTGAGGTTGAAATAGTGCGGGTAATACCTGGGTGTCCAGCGGCGAGCAGGGGATGTGTGTGCCCAGGTCAACAGCCAATCCCTCAGCTCCATGGGGACTTAGATGTGCTCAGGAGGACAGGTAGCAGGCGCGGGTACCCTCTCCAAAGCCTGGCGGATGTCCACATCTACGTCCCAAAACACGGGGCCAATGATATGGGAGGACGGAATGGTGTGCTGGAGAGCACTCACAGGACTCTCAACTGACGTAGAACCACAAGGTAAGGGAAAGCAGGTCTACAGACATCTGGGTGCCCATGCAGTGATTTTCAACCTCGACCAGGAGAGGTTGCCTTTGTGTACGGAAACCCTGGTGATGAGGAAGGTGAGGGTGAGTGGTGCTGTGATGTGCGTGATAGTGCCGGATCTCAATGGTTGTTTATCCAAGGCTTGAACCGGGAAAGGAGAGGAGAATGGGTACGTGGTGATGTTCAGGTAGGAGACAAGGGTCTGGTGGATAAAATTCCCTGCGGCACCAGAGTCCACTAGAGCTATAGAGACAACACCTGAGGGACAGCCAACCAATGAAATGGAAAACAGCAAGGGTTTGGAGGAAAACAATGATGAAGGAATACTCATGCCTACACTGCGAGACGGATGATCACGGGGCTGTCCCTCTGCCGGGTTGGGATGCACCGGACACCGCTGGAGCCAGTGCCCCTCCTGACCGCAATAGCTGTCTCCGGCAACGTTGCTCTGCCGTGGCGAGGTGTGTGAACCCTATCTCCATAGGTTCAGGCTCTGCCCCAGGACGCTCAAAAGAGTGGGGTGAGGGGCAATGGAGGCGCCGGAACTCCAGAAGAAGGTTGTCCAGGTTGATGGCCATCACTATGAGCGCGTCCTCTGAAAGGTTGTCGTCCTGGCATGCCAACTCCTTCTGGACCTTCTCGCGCAGTCCTCTTCAGAAATAAGGTGCGCAGCACCGGCTCATCCCATCCCCTGGAGGCTGCCACAGTCTAGAAGGTGAGGGCATATTCTGCAGCGGTCTGGGCACCCTGCCGGAGTTAGAGTGGATGGTCGAAGACCACCCTGAACAGAGCCATGAACCCCTCGTAGGAACCCAGCTCCTCCTCTCCTGTCCTCGCTCCCAGACGGCTGTAGCCCACTCCAACGCCCGCCCAGTTAGCAGGGAAATGACCATGGCAAGCCTGCGTTGCCAAGATTGTGCAAAGCTGTTATCAAGGCAAAGGGTGGCTACTTTGAAGAATCTAAAATATTAAATATATTTTGTTTTGATTTAACACTTTTTTTGGTTACTACATGATTCCATATGTGTTATTTCATAGTTTTGACGTCTTCACTATTATTCTACAATGTAGAAAATAGTAAAAATAAAGATAAACCCTGGAAAGGGTAGGTGTGTCCAAACTTTTTACCAGGACTGTAAGTTAATTAAGATATGTACCATGGGCCTGCATCACTTATAGGCCAATCGGTGTCATTCTTTTTGACTGAGTTCCTCATGGCGCCTACTTTCTGTGTGCCATATTAGAAAACAAGTTATCAATCTATGCTTGAGTTGTTTGACCAAAAATATTTTAAGACTAACAATAGGTTTCATCCCTAATAAAACTAGCAGCACTGAGGTCCTTGAGGCCTGGGTTTGAATACTCCCTGGCAAATCAAAACTTATAACAACAGCTTGGAAAGGCCCACATCATATACCTTTTTTTTTTAAATGATTGTTTCAACAGTTGGTCGAAGCTAACATAATCACTTTTATGAAGAGTGAGTTGAAGAGGTTCGAGAGGCTTCTGAGTCCAGGCTCTGAGAGTCAGGGAGAAGATGAGGAAGTGGTGGACGGTGAAGATGAGAAGAAGCAGAGGAGTGCCAGAGAGGCGGCTCTAAAGATCACGCTGCACGTCCTGATGAACATGGATCAGAAGGAGCTCGCTGACACACTGGAGAAAAGTAGGTGCTCTATGCTTTAATCTTCAATGCCTCATGGGTCATTCTTGAATTGCAGGGGCATTTGTGTCCCTTGTCTTTTCAACCATGAAAACACTTTAAAATGACAAATAGGTACGCATCATACATGTTTTTATTGGTATTGAACTGTTTATCCATTGTAAAACTTAATGCAAGTCCTTTATACTGCAAAACTTTGTTTATGCATTGTTTAAAGTACTTGGGGCAAGCAAATTGGCTTCCCCCAGTATTGATGAGTAGAGTTGTAGTGGCATGTTTTGGGGATTTAGAGATATCTATCTATTATTTTGAATGCTAGTGTCACGTCCTGACCAGTAGAGGGAGTATTTGTTATTGTAGTTTGGTCAGGACTTGGCAGAGGATATTTGTTTTATGCGGTCCGGGGGTTGTGTGAATTGTAGAGGGGTGTTTTATTTATGTGTTCCAGGGTTTTGGGTGTATGTTCTGGTTATTGGTATTCTAGGGTTTTCTGGTTTGTGTATTTCTTTGTTGTCTGTGTGGCTCTCAATCAGGAACAGCTGTACTTCGTTGTTCCTGATTGAGAGTCATATATAAGGAGCTTGTTTTCACCTGGGGTTTTCTGGGTAGTTGTCTTTTGCACTGCTCGTTATAGCCTGTAAAACTGTCGTCTGCTGTTCTTTGTTTTTTTTTTTTTTTTCTTGGTCTCTTTATTTAATAAATATAAAGATGAGCATCCACATTCCTGCTGCGTTTTGGTCATCAATACACAACGGCACCCGTGACAGCTAGAAAGTAAACAAAAGCATTTAACATATTGTATAGATCAATTAAAATCACTCATTACGAAGATATACAAGGACCTTGAGCATTCCAGTGACAAACCGTTATTGTGGGAGGAGTCTATATTAAAGAAAATTCTTAGCTAATCATACCCTTTTAGTAGGTCATACATTTGAGGATTCCATAGATAATTTGTTGTCTAAATACAGTGTCATTGGTGTTACTCAATTTAAATGAAGGGAAATTACATTGTGAGCTAAATAAGTAATCCTATTACTTTAGTAAATTATTTTTTTAAGGGTACATTACCTTATTTTAGCATCTGTGGCCTCCATTTAAGAAAATTCTCAATTACCAAAAATGTGTAATTTGTGTTACTACTCCAACTGGTGGCACAATGTTATCATAATAGAACAATTATTCAAAGTCATTAAGCTGACATATTAGTTGATTTAGAATGGGAAGATGTTTTAGATCTAGAAACATTATTTATTCTGTGGAGTCACAGAGGAAGGTTGTGCTTTTCTAGCTTCAGCTGTCAGCTCAAATCCCTCCCACCTGAGAGAGTTGGACCTGAGCTACAATAACCCTGGAGACTCAGGGAAACTGCTCTCTTCTCTACTGGAGGATCCACACTATAAACTGCAGACACTCAGGTAAAAACATTAACATTGGTTATTATTTCCCATCAAAAAAATAAGTCCTTGATTCTAACTGTCTGTTCTTCTGCTGTTCTTCCAGTGTGGACCATGATTCAGAGTGCTGGTTAAAATCAGCACTGAGAAAATGTAAGTCTCAATACCATTCGGAATCAGAGTAAAATTACTGTTGTTTAATGTTTCCCAGGGATAACATTTATTTGGAATATACGAGATTATACTTGATTTTCAAAAATGTTACCAATACTATATGATCTAAATAAACTTGAAATAAAACTACACAACGATGCCAAACTATTCTCTTGATGTGTTATGTATCATCAGATGCCTGTGAGCTCACACCAGACCTCAACACCATACACCCTCAACTGTACCTGACTCAGGGGAACAGGAAGCTGGTGCATGACTCCAAAGGACATCAGAACAACTATCCTGAGCACCCAGAGAGGTTTGACCAGTGGACTCAGATGCTGTGTAGAGAGCCTCTTTCTGGGCGCTGCTACTGGGAGGCAGAGTGGGAGGGTTATGGGGCTTATGTAGGGCTGACATATAGAAGACTTGTTAGGAAAGGAGGGAATAATGACTGTGCGATTGGTTACAATGACATGTCCTGGAGTTTGTACTGCAATGACAAGTCCTATGATGCCTTTCATAACATAAAGAGCACCCCCATCCTTTTACCGTCCTCCAGCTCCCGCAGAGTAGGAGTGTATCTGGATTGGCAAGGTGCTACCCTGTCCTTCTACAGTGTTTCCTCTGACACACTGACCCACCTGCACACATTCCACGCCACATTCACTGAGCCACTTTATGTGGTGCTATGGCCTTGGCTTGACTCAGCTATTACCCTGTGCAGAGTAAGACAGTTCTGAACTCCTCAGGACCCCCATCCTTTTACCTCCTGCTCCAGCACACATATTCTAGTCCTGTTTATACCTGGAGCTATAACATAGCTTAGTCCTGATCTTGTCCACATTCTGATTGTGCCCACATTTTTAGACAGTTGTAGACAATCAAAAAACCCATGATCTGATTGTGATCAGATCTTCCTTCCCACCTCCGGAGGCAGTCAGGCACCCATTGTGTCTGAATATCTTTACAAGTGTAGATGGATCTGGACAGTAAAACCATTTAAATCATCATCATCACACCCTCTAAATCAGCCCCCCCTTTCGAAGGCCCTCGGATCAATTCCCCCCCCCAATTTTTTTTATAAATAACCTAATGAACTCAGTCGGGTTCTCAACTTACTGTCGAATAGTAGAATACAAAAGAGGCAATTTCAAAATAATTTGCATACAAGAAGGGACGAGGAAATATGGTCCCAATGCCGACACAGTGGACGGATGAGACACATTTTACTACCATGTGTAGATGCATATCTGACAAAGTGGGCACAATCTGAAAGTGGACAAGGACTTGTTGGAACATGGACACAGCCTGACTTCAGGACTCTAAATCAGTGGGAGTCATTTTTTCCCTCTGTGTTTTTAGTGTAAATAGCCTTAAGAAATGCTGCAGGAAAAATATAAATGTTTAGTCATTTGTAATTGTTATTATATTATTGTGGTTTGTCTTTCTGCCCTTTGAAATGTGTTATCCAACATGTTCATGTATGGTGTGAGTAGCCTTATTAGAAAACAAAATAGAATCGATCAATAAGTGCATTGCTTCATGTTTTTATTTAACATTTTTATCTCTCTGGGGATCAGTTCCAGTGTACTCTGCAGAGTGGGTTCATGTCCCCGTCCCCTCTCTGTAGTGTTCTGGAACTTGTTTAGACAACGACTTCAACATCAAGTGTTAGCCTGTAATGCTCAAATCAGTTTGGTTAATGATTGATCGTTGAGGGAAAATATAAAAAATGTATGTGATGATCAGTCTGAAAATGAACGAGTTGTTATTGTTGAGCAACACCAGGAGGACGCCATCTTAGTTCAAACAGTCATGTTTATTGTCTCAGTGCATTTCCAGTAGAAAACACAGCAACAGTGTGTTCCAGAGTCAGGTGACGTCAGTGTGAGGTGAGGGAAGTGAGCCAACAGTAGGACTCCAATCGTCTGAGGATAAATAACCAGTCCTCCCAACCTCAGACAGCTAACGCTTTGGCCACATAAGATGATGTCGTGCTTCACATACAGAGTACTCAATCAGAATACATACCTGTACATCGTTCATTTGGTGTAAACAGTTACATTTATAATGTGAAAGTTCATCCTTCTCCCATAATTGTGGAGTGTGTGTGTGTGTGTGTGTGTGTGTGTGTGTGTGTGTGTGTGTGTGTGTGTGTGTGTGTGTGTGTGTGTGTGTGTGTGTGTGTGTGTGTGTGTGTGTGTGTGTGTGTGTGTGTGTGTGTGTGTGTGTGTGTGTGTGTGTGTGTGTGTAATCTGGGGTATGTGATAGATTATAATAGGATGTAGTTAGTACAGGCCAGGACCCACTGCCTTATTACCGTGATATGTAACAACTACAGCGCCTTTAGATTACATTCACCTTACAGCAGCACTGACATCAACCGTGTGTGTGTGTGTGTTAGAGAGCAAAACATAAACTTGAGCTGAAAACTAATCTGTTTTTAAATGTAAAAACATCAACACAGGAAGTTCCACCTCTCAGCACAGGAAGTGCCTGCATACAGTACTCATCGCCACGCCAAGAGAACTCCCAAGCATGACAATGCATCATACAACATGTAACCATAGAGATAATAAAACAGTATTATATTAATGATAACAGTAAAGATGATAAAAACCAAAAGCGCTAAATGTTAATTTTGGTGGCATCTGGAGGGCACCAGTGTGTACAGGCTCTAGTCCCCTTATTAAATCCTTCATTACTTAAATCAGATGTGTTAATGCTGGGCTGGAACTAAACCCTGCCCATCCAGTAGCTCTCCAGGACCAGGGTTAGTTCATTGACTCAGTGTTCCATTGCAGCTTACAACGTGCGACCCATTCTGAACTTTAACCTTCACAAAAGTGCCAGGTAGAGGGGGCAGAAGGACTGGGGGAGGGGGGAGTAAGTTACATCCCACTTTAGGCAGGTGTGTAGATTTGGTACTGGGGGGTCTTATACGTGTACATAGAATGGGTAGAACAGACCCATGTTCTAAAATCCACGTTCCATCCCTTATTGCGGCACAATAAACTTTACCATTGCTGAATGTGTGGAACACTGAAAGAGGCACCGCATTCAGCGAGATGTGATAAGCATCAATTAAACATTCAATATTAAATATGGTATCAAACATTCAATATTAAATATGGTATCATACATTCAATATTAAATATGGTATCATACATTCAATATTAAATATGGTATCATACATTCAATATTAAATATGGTATCATACATTCAATATTAAATATGGTATCATACATTCAATATTAAATATGGTGTGCCCAGTATACATGTTGTGGACCATTGATTTGATTTGTAATGTAAATATTTTCTATGGTCTTATATGTGTTGGGGGAGGGGAGGGTCTCTCCTCCATGGTCTGAAAAGTAGCTTTATCAGGCTGATGGCATCGTGGGTAACCTCCCCTCACACCCTGCCACTCCGCCTGGGAGACCCCGTAGAGCTCGGGAGGAGCACGAGGGAGGAAAGGGTGCTTCTCCCAGGTAATCAGCCTATAAGAAGCCAAGGGACAGGCACCCAGCCAATGAGAAACCAGGAGATACTCCACCTCTCACTCGCTCATCCTCTTCAGCACCGAGGGAGTGGTGTCCATGAAGGACCTGGCAGGGTGTAGTGGCCAGGTAGACTGTACAGGGGTGGGCTGGGCAGAGTTGGGACTCATCAGCATGGCACTGTAGATGTTGGAGGCTACCACCAGGATACAGAGCAGGATAGGACCGATGATCGCCCCCTCCAGACCCAGATAGTATGCTCCTCCTGCCACTGCTAGACCAGTCAGATACGGGTGACCACCACTGTGGAGGGGACGACAGATATCAACACACACTTACTTTAATATCATAACAGATTAGATTTCTCTCTCTTACACACTGATCTCATAAACAGTGAATATGCACAAACACGTACACACACACCCACACACACACACACACACACACACACACACACACACGCTCTCGTACCCTGATATATCGGAGTAGATGGCTGTGTCTACGAAGTAGGTGGGCAGCAGATGGAAGAGTAGCAGTAGCAAGGCTTTGACCCCCTCTCCCTGGGCCAGCCACAGGTCACACACAGCGGGCAGCGCTGCCCAGTACGTCCCCAGGAACGGCACCGCACCCAGGATAGCTGCCAGGGCTGAAGGGGGCGAGGGAAGAGGACAATAGTAAGACAGAAGACTGGAATAGAACAGTCCTGTTATACAAGTTCTTCACCTAATAGTCTGGACACAAGTAGGGTTTTCCTCATCTCCAGGCTAGTCAGTCAAACATCAGCAAGTTAAGGTGTTCTATATGATCAGTCAGTTTTGAACACACTCACCAGAGGGGATGAAGACGATGTGGATGCCGAAGATGGTGTGTGTCAGCCAGGTGTAGAGACCATAGAACCCTGCCATCTTCAGAGAGGCATCAAACACCCCTCTAAAACACACACAATTAAACAAATATATGTTTTAACATTTCAAATGTCAAACGTGTGCAGTGTGTGTGTGGACGTGTTTAAATATTCTTGTGGGGACCAGAAGTTTAGGTTTAGGAGCTAGGTTTAGGTTTAGGTTTAAGAGCTAGGTTTAGGTTTAGGAGCTAGGGTTAGGTTTAAGAGCTAGGGTTAGGTTTAGGAGCTAGGTTTAGGAGCTAGGGTTAGGTTTAAGAGCTAGGGTTAGGTTTAGGAGCTAGGGTTAGGTTTAGGAGCTAGGGTTAGGTTTAAGAGCTAGGGTTAGGTTTAGGAGCTAGGGTTAGGTTTAGGAGCTAGGGTTAGGTTTAGGAGCTAGGGTTAGGTTTAGGAGCTAGGGTTAGGTTTAGGAGCTAGGGTTAGGTTTAGGTTTATGAGCTAGGGTTAGGTTTAAGAGCTAGGGTTAGGTTTAGGTTTAGGAGCTAGGGTTAGGTTTAAGAGCTAGGGTTAGGTTTAAGAGCTAGGGTTAGGTTTAGGAGCTAGGGTTAGGTTTAGGAGCTAGGGTTAGGTTTAGGAGCTAGGGTTAGGTTTAAGAGCTAGGGTTAGGTTTAGGAGCTAGGGTTAGGTTTAGGAGCTAGGGTTAGGTTTAAGAGCTAGGGTTAGGTTTAAGAGCTAGGGTTAAGTTTAGGAGCTAGGGTTAGGTTTAGCGTTCAGGTTAGGTTTTTGGTTTAATTGTAGGGTTATAGTTACGGTTAGGGTAAGTGTATGGGTTAGGGTAAGTGTACGGGTTAGGGAAAATAAGATTTAGAATGGGACTGAATTGTGTTCCAACAAGGTTAGCTGTACAAGACCATGTGTGTGTGTTTATGTGTGTGCTGTGTGCTGTGTGTGTGTGTGTGAGTGTGTGTACCTGATGGCCTCCTCTACAGAATGTCCTATGATGTTAGAGGATGGTCCGGGCTGGGACAGAGGAGTGAGGCTGATCACCCATTTGACAGGCTCGTAGTACTCTCCACTGGAACTCAGCAGATAGAACAACGTGGTCAGGAATATCACCTACACACACACACACACAGACACACACACACACAGACACACACACACACACAGACACACACTCAACAGTGTAAATATTAAGGTATGAAGGAGGAGGCACACAGAGAGAGCTATGTGTGTGTGTGTTACCAGGCTGAGGGCGAGACTTGAGTAGAGCTGTGTGTGTGTGTGTTACCAGGCTGAGGGCGAAGTTGAGTAGAGCGATGTGTGTGTGTTACCAGGCTGAGGGCGAAGTTGAGTAGAGCTGTGTGTGTGTGTGTTACCAGGCTGAGGGTGAAGTTGAGTAGAGCTGTGTGTGTGTGTGTTACCAGGCTGAGGGTGAAGTTGAGTAGAGCTGTGTGTGTGTGTTACCAGGCTGAGGGCGAAGTTGAGTAGAGCTGTGTGTGTGTGTTTTACCAGGCTGAGGGCGAAGTTGAGTAGAGCTGTGTGTGTGTGTTACCAGGCTGAGGGCGAAGTTGAGTAGAGCTGTGTGTGTGTGTGTTACCAGGCTGAGGGTGAAGTTGAGTAGAGCTGTGTGTGTGTGGGTTACCAGGCTGAGGGTGAAGTTGAGTAGAGCTGTGTGTGTGTGTGTTACCAGGCTGAGGGCGAAGTTGAGTAGAGCTGTGTGTGTGTGTGTTACCAGGCTGAGGGTGAAGTTGAGTAGAGCTGTGTGTGTGTGTTACCAGGCTGAGGGCGAAGTTGAGTAGAGCTGTGTGTGTGTGTTTTACCAGGCTGAGGGCGAAGTTGAGTAGAGCTGTGTGTGTGTGTTACCAGGCTGAGGGCGAAGTTGAGTAGAGCTGTGTGTGTGTGTGTTACCAGGCTGAGGGTGAAGTTGAGTAGAGCTGTGTGTGTGTGGGTTACCAGGCTGAGGGTGAAGTTGAGTAGAGCTGTGTGTGTGTGTGTTACCAGGCTGAGGGTGAAGTTGAGTAGAGCTGTGTGTGTGTGTTACCAGGCTGAGGGCGAAGTTGAGTAGAGCTGTGTGTGTGTGTGTGTTACCAGGCTGAGGGTGAAGTTGAGTAGAGCTGTGTGTGTGTGTTACCAGGCTGAGGGCGAAGTTGAGTAGAGCTGTGTGTGTGTGTTACCAGGCTGAAGGCGAAGTTGAGTAGAGCTGTGTGTGTGTGTGTTACCAGGCTGAGGGTGAAGTTGAGTAGAGCTGTGTGTGTGTGTGTTACCAGGCTGAGGGTGAAGTTGAGTAGAGCTGTGTGTGTGTGTTTTACCAGGCTGAGGGCGAAGTTGAGTAGAGCTGTGTGTGTGTGTTACCAGGCTGAGGGCGAAGTTGAGTAGAGCTGTGTGTGTGTGTGTTACCAGGCTGAGGGTGAAGTTGAGTAGAGCTGTGTGTGTGTGGGTTACCAGGCTGAGGGTGAGGTTGAGTAGAGCTGTGTGTGTGTGTGTTACCAGGCTGAGGGTGAAGTTGAGTAGAGCTGTGTGTGTGTGTTACCAGGCTGAGGGCGAAGTTGAGTAGAGCTGTGTGTGTGTGTGTTTTACCAGGCTGAGGGCGAAGTTGAGTAGAGCTGTGTGTGTATGTTACCAGGCTGAGGGCGAAGTTGAGTAGAGCTGTGTGTGTGTGTGTGTGTGTGTGTGTGTGTGGTGTGTGGTGTGTGTGTGTGTGTGTTACCAGGCTGAGGGTGAAGTTGAGTAGAGCTGTGTGTGTGTGTGTTACCAGGCTGAGGGCGAAGTTGAGTAGAGCTGTGTGTGTGTGTTACCAGGCTGAGGGCGAAGTTGAGTAGAGCTCTGTGTGTGTGTGTGTGTGTGTGTGTGTGTGTGTGTGTGTGTGTGTGTGTGTGTGTGTGTGTGTGTGTGTGTGTGTGTGTGTGTGTGTGTGTGTGTGTGTGTGTGTGTTACCAGGCTGAGGGCGAAGTTGAGTAGAGCTGTGTGTGTGTGTTACCAGGCTGAGGGCGAAGTTGAGTAGAGCTGTGTGTGTGTGTTACCAGGCTGAGGGCGAAGTTGAGTAGAGCTGTGTGTGTGTGTGTTACCAGGCTGAGGGCGAAAGTTAAATAGAGCTGTGTGTGTGTTACCAGGCTCAGGGCGAAGTTGAGTGGAGCTGTGTGTGTGTGTGTGTTACCAGGCTGAGGGCGAAGTTGAGTAGAGCTGTGTGTGTGTGTGTGTTACCAGGCTCAACGCGAAGTTGAGTAGAGCTGTGTGTGTGTGTGTGTTACCAGGCTCAGGGCGAAGTTGAGTAGAGCTGTGTGTGTGTGTGTGTGTGTGTGTTACCAGGCTGAGGGCGAGAGTTGAGTAGAGCTGTGTGTGTGTGTTACCAGGCTGAGGGCGAAGTTGAGTAGAGCTATGTGTGTGTGTTACCAGGCTGAGGGCGAAGTTGAGTAGAGCTGTGTGTGTGTGTGTTACCAGGCTGAGGGTGAAGTTGAGTAGAGCTATGTGTGTGTGTTACCAGGCTGAGGGCGAAGTTGAGTAGAGCTGTGTGTGTGTGTTACCATGCTGAGGGCGAAGTTGAGTAGAGCTGTGTGTGTGTGTGTGTTACCAGGCTGAGGGTGAAGTTGAGTAGAGCTGTGTGTGTGTGTGTTACCAGGCTGAGGGTGAAGTTGAGTAGAGCTGTGTGTGTGTGTGTTACCAGGCTGAGGGCGAAGTTGAGTAGAGCTGTGTGTGTGTGTTACCAGGCTGAGGGCGAAGTTGAGTAGAGCTGTGTGTGTGTGTGTGTTACCAGGCTGAGGGCGAAGTTGAGTAGAGCTGTGTGTGTGTGTTACCAGGCTGAGGGCGAAGTTGAGTAGAGCTGTGTGTGTGTGTGTGTGTGTGTGTGTGTGTGTGTGTGTGTGTGTGTGTGTGTGTGTGTGTGTGTGTGTGTGTGTGTGTGTGTGTGTGTGTGTGTGTGTGTGTGTGTGTGTGTGTTACCAGGCTGAGGGCGAAGTTGAGTAGAGCTATGTGTGTGTGTGTGTGTTACCAGGCTGAGGGCGAGTTGAGTAGAGCTGTGTGTGTGTGTGTTACCAGGCTGAGGGTGAAGTTGAGTAGAGCTATGTGTGTGTGTTACCAGGCTGAGGGCGAAGTTGAGTAGAGCTGTGTGTGTGTGTTACCAGGCTGAGGGCGAGGTTGAGTAGAGCTGTGTGTGTGTGTGTTACCAGGCTGAGGGTGAAGTTGAGTAGAGCTGTGTGTGTGTGTGTTACCAGGCTGAGGGTGAAGTTGAGTAGAGCTGTGTGTGTGTGTTTTACCAGGCTGAGGGCGAAGTTGAGTAGAGCTGTGTGTGTATGTTACCAGGCTGAGGGCGAAGTTGAGTAGAGCTGTGTGTGTGTATGTGTGTGTGTGTTACCAGGCTGAGGGCGAAGTTGAGTAGAGCTGTGTGTGTGTGTTACCAGGCTGAGGGCGAAGTTGAGTAGAGCTGTGTGTGTGTGTTACCAGGCTGAGGGCGAAGTTGAGTAGAGCTGTGTGAGTGTTACCAGGCTGAGGGCGAAAGTTAAATAGAGCTGTGTGTGTGTTACCAGGCTCAGGGCGAAGTTGAGTGGAGCTGTGTGTGTGTGTGTGTTACCAGGCTGAGGGAGAAGTTGAGTAGAGCTGTGTGTGTGTGTGTGTTACCAGGCTCAGGGCGAAGTTGAGTAGAGCTGTGTGTGTGTGTGTGTTACCAGGCTCAGGGCGAAGTTGAGTAGAGCTGTGTGTGTGTGTGTTACCAGGCTGAGGGCGAAGTTGAGTAGAGCTGTGTGTGTGTGTGTTACCAGGCTGAGGGCGAAGTTGAGTAGAGCTATGTGTGTGTGTGTGTGTTACCAGGCTGAGGGCGAAGTTGAGTAGAGCTATGTGTGTGTGTTACCAGGCTGAGGGCGAGTTGAGTAGAGCTGTGTGTGTGTGTGTTACCAGGCTGAGGGTGAAGTTGAGTAGAGCTATGTGTGTGTGTTACCAGGCTGAGGGCGAAGTTGAGTAGAGCTGTGTGTGTGTGTTACCAGGCTGAGGGCGAGGTTGAGTAGAGCTGTGTGTGTGTGTGTGTTACCAGGCTGAGGGTGAAGTTGAGTAGAGCTGTGTGTGTGTGTGTTACCAGGCTGAGGGTGAAGTTGAGTAGAGCTGTGTGTGTGTGTTACCAGGCTGAGGGCGAAGTTGAGTAGAGCTGTGTGTGTGTGTTATCAGGCTGAGGGCGAAGTTGAGTAGAGCTGTGTGTGTGTGTGTTACCAGGGTGAGGGCGAAGTTGAATAGAGCTGTGTGTGTGTGTGTTACCAGGCTGAGGGCGAAGTTGAGTAGAGCTGTGTGTGTGTGTGTTACCAGGCTGAGGGCGAAGTTGAATAGAGCTGTGTGTGTGTGTGTTACCAGGCTGAGGGCGAAGTTGAATAGAGCTGTGTGTGTGTGTGTGTTACCAGGCTGAGGGCGAGGTTGAATAGAGCTGTGTGTGTTTTACCAGGCTGAGGGCGAAGTTGAGTAGAGCTGTGTGTGTATGTTACCAGGCTTAGGGCGAAGTTGAGTAGAGCTGTGTGTGTGTGTGTATGTGTGTTACCAGGCTGAGGGCGAAGTTTAGTAGAGCTGTGTGTGTGTGTGTGTTACCAGGCTCAGGGCGAAGTTGAGTAGAGCTGTGTGTGTGTGTTACCAGGCTGAGGGCGAAGTTGAGTAGAGCTGTGTGTGTGTGTGTGTGTGTGTGTGTGTGTGTGTGTGTGTGTGTGTTACCAGGCTGAGGGCGAGAGTTGAGTAGAGCTGTGTGTGTGTGTTACCAGGCTGAGGGCGAAGTTGAGTAGAGCTATGTGTGTGTGTTACCAGGCTGAGGGCGAAGTTGAGTAGAGCTGTGTGTGTGTGTGTTACCAGGCTGAGGGTGAAGTTGAGTAGAGCTATGTGTGTGTGTTACCAGGCTGAGGGCGAAGTTGAGTAGAGCTGTGTGTGTGTGTTACCAGGCTGAGGGCGAAGTTGAGTAGAGCTGTGTGTGTGTGTTACCAGGCTGAGGGTGAAGTTGAGTAGAGCTGTGTGTGTGTGTGTTACCAGGCTGAGGGTGAAGTTGAGTAGAGCTGTGTGTGTGTGTGTTACCAGGCTGAGGGCGAAGTTGAGTAGAGCTGTGTGTGTGTGTTACCAGGCTGAGGGCGAAGTTAAGTAGAGCTGTGTGTGTGTGTGTTACCAGGCTGAGGGCGAAGTTGAATAGAGCTGTGTGTGTGTGTTACCAGGCTGAGGGCGAAGTTGAATAGAGCTGTGTGTGTGTGTTACCAGGCTGAGGGCGAAGTTAAGTAGAGCTGTGTGTGTGTGTTTTACCAGGCTGAGGGCGAAGTTGAGTAGAGCTGTGTGTGTATGTTACCAGGCTGAGGGCGAAGTTGAGTAGAGCTGTGTGTGTGTGTGTGTGTGTGTGTGTGTGTGTGTGTGTGTGTTACCAGGCTGAGGGCGAAGTTGAGTAGAGCTGTGTGTGTATGTTACCAGGCTGAGTGCAAGGTTGAGTAGAGCTGTGTGTGTGTGTTACCAGGCTGAGGGCGAAGTTGAGTAGAGCTGTGTGTGTGTGTTACCAGGCTGAGGGCGAAGTTGAGTAGAGCTGTGTGTGTGTGTGTGTTACCAGGCTGAGGGCGAAAGTTAAATAGAGCTGTGTGTGTGTTACCAGGCTCAGGGCGAACTTGAGTGGAGCTGTGTGTGTGTGTGTGTTACCAGGCTGACGGCGAAGTTGAGTAGAGCTGTGTGTGTGTGTGTGTTAAAAGGCTCAGGGCGAAGTTGAGTAGAGCTGTGTGTGTGTGTGTGTTACCAGGCTCAGGGCGAAGTTGAGTAGAGCTGTGTGTGTGTGTGTTACCAGGCTGAGGGCGAAGTTGAGTAGAGCTGTGTGTGTGTGTTACCAGGCTGAGGGCGAAGTTGAGTAGAGCTATGTGTGTGTGTGTGTGTTACCAGGCTGAGGGCGAAGTTGAGTAGAGCTATGTGTGTGTGTTACCAGGCTGAGGGCGAGTTGAGTAGAGCTGTGTGTGTGTGTGTTACCAGGCTGAGGGTGAAGTTGAGTAGAGCTATGTGTGTGTGTTACCAGGCTGAGGGCGAAGTTGAGTAGAGCTGTGTGTGTGTGTTACCAGGCTGAGGGCGAGGTTGAGTAGAGCTGTGTGTGTGTGTGTTACCAGGCTGAGGGTGAAGTTGAGTAGAGCTATGTGTGTGTGTTACCAGGCTGAGGGCGAAGTTGAGTAGAGCTGTGTGTGTGTGTTACCAGGCTGAGGGCGAAGTTGAGTAGAGCTGTGTGTGTGTGTGTTACCAGGCTGAGGGTGAAGTTGAGTAGAGCTGTGTGTGTGTGTGTTACCAGGCTGAGGGTGAAGTTGAGTAGAGCTGTGTGTGTGTGTTACCAGGCTGAGGGCGAAGTTGAGTAGAGCTGTGTGTGTGTGTTACCAGGCTGAGGGCGAAGTTAAGGAGAGCTGTGTGTGTGTGTGTTACCAGGCTGAGGGCGAAGTTGAATAGAGCTGTGTGTGTGTGTTACCAGGCTGAGGGCGAAGTTGAATAGAGCTGTGTGTGTGTGTGTTACCAGGCTGAGGGCGAAGTTGAGTAGAGCTGTGTGTGTGTGTTTTACCAGGCTGAGGGCGAAGTTGAGTAGAGCTGTGTGTGTATGTTACCAGGCTGAGGGCGAAGTTGAGTAGAGCTGTGTGTGTGTGTGTGTGTGTGTGTGTGTGTGTGTGTGTGTGTGTGTGTGTGTGTGTGTGTGTGTGTGTGTGTGTGTGTGTGTTACCAGGCTGAGGGCGAAGTTGAGTAGAGCTGTGTGTGTATGTTACCAGGCTGAGTGCAAGGTTGAGTAGAGCTGTGTGTGTGTGTGTTACCAGGCTGAGGGCGAAGTTGAGTAGAGCTGTGTGTGTGTGTTACCAGGCTGAGGGCGAAGTTGAGTAGAGCTGTGTGTGTGTGTGTGTTACCAGTCTGAGGGCGAAAGTTAAATAGAGCTGTGTGTGTGTTACCAGGCTCAGGGCGAAGTTGAGTGGAGCTGTGTGTGTGTGTGTGTTACCAGGCTGAGGGCGAAGTTGAGTAGAGCTGTGTGTGTGTGTGTGTTACCAGGCTCAGGGCGAAGTTGAGTAGAGCTGTGTGTGTGTGTGTGTGTGTTACCAGGCTCAGGGCGAAGTTGAGTAGAGCTGTGTGTGTGTGTGTTACCAGGCTGAGGGCGAAGTTGAATAGAGCTGTGTGTGTGTGTGTTACCAGGCTGAGGGCGAAGTTGAGTAGAGCTATGTGTGTGTGTGTGTGTTACCAGGCTGAGGGCGAAGTTGAGTAGAGCTATGTGTGTGTGTTACCAGGCTGAGGGCGAGTTGAGTAGAGCTGTGTGTGTGTGTTACCAGGCTGAGGGTGAAGTTGAGTAGAGCTATGTGTGTGTGTTACCAGGCTGGGGCGAAGTTGAGTAGAGCTGTGTGTGTGTGTGTTCCAGGCTGAGGGCGAGGTTGAGTAGAGCTGTGTGTGTGTGTGTTACCAGGCTGAGGGTGAAGTTGAGTAGAGCTGTGTGTGTGTGTGTTACCAGGCTGAGGGTGAAGTTGAGTAGAGCTGTGTGTGTGTGTTACCAGGCTGAGGGCGAAGTTGAGTAGAGCTGGGTGTGTGTGTGTGTGTGTGTGTTACCAGGCTCAGGGCGAAGTTGAGTAGAGCTGTGTGTGTGTGTGTGTTACCAGGCTCAGGGCGAAGTTGAGTAGAGCTGTGTGTGTGTGTTACCAGGCTGAGGGCGAAGTTGAGTAGAGCTGTGTGTGTGTGTGTGTGTGTGTGTGTGTGTGTTACCAGGCTGAGGGCGAAGTTGAGTAGAGCTGTGTGTGTATGTTACCAGGCTGAGGGCGAGGGTTGAGTAGAGCTGTGTGTGTGTGTGTTACCAGGCTGAGGGCGAAATTTGAGTAGAGCTGTGTGTGTATGTTACCAGGCTGAGGGTGAAGTTGAGTAGAGCTGTGTGTGTGTGTTACCAGGCTGAGGGCGAAGTTGAGTAGAGCTGTGTGTGTTACCAGGCTGAGGGCGAAGTTGAATAGAGCTGTGTGTGAGTGTGTTACCAGGCTCAGGGAGAAGTTGAGTAGAGCTGTGTGTGTATGTTACCAGGCTGAGGGTGAAGTTGAGTAGAGCTGTGTGTGTGTGTTACCAGGCTGAGGGCGAAGTTGAGTAGAGCTGTGTGTGTTACCAGGCTGAGGGCGAAGTTGAATAGAGCTGTGTGTGAGTGTGTTACCAGGCTCAGGGAGAAGTTGAGTAGAGCTGTGTGTGTGTGTGTTACCAGGCTCAGGGCGAAGTTGAGTAGAGCTGTGTGTGTGTGTTACCAGGCTCAGGGCGAATTTGAGTAGAGCTGTGTGTGTGTGTTACCAGGCTGAGGGCGAAGTTGAGTAGAGCTGTGTGTGTGTGTGTTACCAGGCTGAGGGTGAAGTTGAGTAGAGCTGTGTGTGTGTGTGTTACCAGGCTGAGGGTGAAGTTGAGTAGAGCTGTGTGTGTGTGTGTTACCAGGCTGAGGGCAAAGTTGAGTAGAGCTGTGTGTGTGTGTTACCAGGCTGAGGGCGAAGTTGAGTAGAGCTGTGTGTGTGTGTGTGTGTGTGTGTGTGTGTGTGTGTGTGTGTGTGTGTGTGTGTGTGTGTGTGTGGTGTGTGTGTGTGTGTGTGTGTGTACCAGGCTGAGGGCGAAGTTGAGTAGAGCTATGTGTGTGTGTGTGTGTTACCAGGCTGAGGGCGAAGTTGAGTAGAGCTATGTGTGTGTGTTACCAGGCTGAGGGCGAGTTGAGTAGAGCTGTGTGTGTGTGTGTTACCAGGCTGAGGGTGAAGTTGAGTAGAGCTATGTGTGTGTGTTACCAGGCTGAGGGCGAAGTTGAGTAGAGCTGTGTGTGTGTGTGTTACCAGGCTGAGGGCGAAGTTGAATAGAGCTGTGTGTGTGTGTGTTACCAGGCTGAGGGCGAAGTTGAGTAGAGCTGTGTGTGTGTGTGTTACCAGGCTGATGGCGAAGTTGAATAGAGCTGTGTGTGTGTGTGTTACCAGGCTGAGGGCGAAGTTGAATATAGCTGTGTGTGTGTGTGTTACCAGGCTGAGGGCGAAGTTGAATAGAGCTGTGTGTGTTTTACCAGGCTGAGGGCGAAGTTGAGTAGAGCTGTGTGTGTATGTTACCAGGCTGAGGGCGAAGTTGAGTAGAGCTGTGTGTGTGTGTGTATGTGTGTGTGTGTTACCAGGCTGAGGGCGAAGTTGAGTAGAGCTGTGTGTGTGTGTTACCAGGCTGAGGGCGAAGTTGAGTAGAGCTGTGTGTGTGTATTACCAGGCTGAGGGCGAAGTTGAGTAGAGCTGTGTGTGTGTGTGTTACCAGGCTGAGGGCGAAAGTTAAATAGAGCTGTGTGTGTGTTACCAGGCTCAGGGCGAAGTTGAGTGGAGCTGTGTGTGTGTGTGTTACCAGGCTGAGGGCGAAGTTGAGTAGAGCTGTGTGTGTGTGTGTGTGTTACCAGGCTCAGGGCGAAGTTGAGTAGAGCTGTGTGTGTGTGTGTGTGTTACCAGGCTCAGGGCGAAGTTGAGTAGAGCTGTGTGTGTGTGTGTGTTACCAGGCTCAGGGCGAAGTTGAGTAGAGCTGTGTGTGTGTGTTACCAGGCTGAGGGCGAAGTTGAGTAGAGCTGTGTGTGTGTGTGTGTGTGTGTTACCAGGCTGAGGGCGAAGTTGAGTAGAGCTGTGTGTGTATGTTACCAGGCTGAGGGCGAGGGTTGAGTAGAGCTGTGTGTGTGTTTGTGTTACCAGGCTGAGGGCGAAGTTGAGTAGAGCTGTGTGTGTATGTTACCAGGCTGAGGGTGAAGTTGAGTAGAGCTGTGTGTGTGTGTTACCAGGCTGAGGGCGAAGTTGAGTAGAGCTGTGTGTGTGTGTTACCAGGCTGAGGGCGAAGTTGAGTAGAGCTATGTGTGTGTGTTACCAGGCTGAGGGCGAAGTTGAGTAGAGCTGTGTGTGTGTGTGTGTGTTACCAGGCTGAGGGCGAAGTCGAGTAGAGCTATGTGTGTGTGTGTTACCAGGCTGAGGGCGAGAGTTGAGTAGAGCTGTGTGTGTGTGTTACCAGGCTGAGGGCGAAGTTGAGTAGAGCTATGTGTGTGTGTTACCAGGCTGAGGGCGAAGTTGAGTAGAGCTGTGTGTGTGTGTGTTACCAGGCTGAGGGTGAAGTTGAGTAGAGCTATGTGTGTGTGTTACCAGGCTGAGGGCGAAGTTGAGTAGAGCTGTGTGTGTGTGTTACCAGGCTGAGGGCGAAGTTGAGTAGAGCTGTGTGTGTGTGTGTTACCAGGCTGAGGGTGAAGTTGAGTAGAGCTGTGTGTGTGTGTGTTACCAGGCTGAGGGTCAAGTTGAGTAGAGCTGTGTGTGTGTGTGTTACCAGGCTGAGGGCGAAGTTGAGTAGAGCTGTGTGTGTGTGTTACCAGGCTGAGGGCGAAGTTGAGTAGAGCTGTGTGTGTGTGTGTGTGTGTGTGTGTGTGTGTGTGTGTGTGTGTGTGTGTACCAGGCTGAGGGCGAAGTTGAGTAGAGCTGTGTGTGTATGTTACCAGGCTGAGGGCGAGGGTTGAGTAGAGCTGTGTGTGTGTGTGTGTTACCAGGCTGAGGGCGAAGTTGAGTAGAGCTGTGTGTGTATGTTACCAGGCTGAGGGTGAAGTTGAGTAGAGCTGTGTGTGTGTGTTACCAGGCTGAGGGCGAAGTTGAGTAGAGCTGTGTGCGTTACCAGGCTGAGGGCGAAGTTGAATAGAGCTGTGTGTGAGTGTGTTACCAGGCTCAGGGAGAAGTTGAGTAGAGCTGTGTGTGTGTGTGTGTTACCAGGCTCAGGGCGAAGTTGAGTAGAGCTGTGTGTGTGTGTGTGTGTTACCAGGCTCAGGGCGAATTTGAGTAGAGCTTTTTGTGTGTGTTACCAGGCTGAGGGCAAAGATGAGTAGAGCTGTGTGTGTGTGTGTGTGTGTGTGTGTGTGTGTGTGTGTGTGTGTGTGTGTTACCAGGCTGAGGGCGAAGTTGAGTAGAGCTGTGTGTGTGTGTGTTACCAGGCTGAGGGCGAAGTTGAGTAGAGCTATGTGTGTGTGTTACCAGGCTGAGGGCGAAGTTGAGTAGAGCTGTGTGTGTGTGTGTGTTACCAGGCTGAGGGCGAAGTCGAGTAGAGCTATGTGTCTGTGTGTTACCAGGCTGAAGGCGAGAGTTGAGTAGAGCTGTGTGTGTGTGTTACCAGGCTGAGGGCGAAGTTGAGTAGAGCTATGTGTGTGTGTTACCAGGCTGAGGGCGAAGTTGAGTAGAGCTGTGTGTGTGTGTGTTACCAGGCTGAGGGTGAAGTTGAGTAGAGCTATGTGTGTGTGTTACCAGGCTGAGGGCGAAGTTGAGTAGAGCTGTGTGTGTGTGTGTTACCAGGCTGAGGGCGAAGTTGAGTAGAGCTGTGTGTGTGTGTGTTACCAGGCTGAGGGTGAAGTTGAGTAGAGCTGTGTGTGTGTGTGTTACCAGGCTGAGGGTGAAGTTGAGTAGAGCTGTGTGTGTGTGTGTTACCAGGCTGAGGGCGAAGTTGAGTAGAGCTGTGTGTGTGTGTTACCAGGCTGAGGGCGAAGTTGAGTAGAGCTGTGTGTGTGTGTTACCAGGCTGAGGGCGAAGTTGAGTAGAGCTGTGTGTGTGTGTGTGTGTTACCAGGCTGAGGGCGAAAGTTAAATAGAGCTGTGTGTGTGTTACCAGGCTCAGGGCGAAGTTGAGTGGAGCTGTGTGTGTGTGTTACCAGGCTGAGGGCGAAGTTGAGTAGAGCTGTGTGTGTGTGTGTGTGTTACCAGGCTCAGGGCGAAGTTGAGTAGAGCTGTGTGTGTGTGTGTTACCAGGCTGAGGGCGAAGTTGAGTAGAGCTGTGTGTGTGTGCTACAAGGCTGAGGGTGAAGTTGAGTAGAGCTATGTGTGTGTGTTACCAGGCTGAGGGCGAAGTTGAGTAGAGCTGTGTGTGTGTGTTACCAGGCTGAGGGCGAAGTTGAGTAGAGCTGTGTGTGTGTGTGTGTTACCAGGCTGAGGGTGAAGTTGAGTAGAGCTGTGTGTGTGTGTGTTACCAGGCTGAGGGTGAAGTTGAGTAGAGCTGTGTGTGTGTGTGTTACCAGGCTGAGGGCAAAGTTGAGTAGAGCTGTGTGTGTGTGTTACCAGGCTGAGGGCGAAGTTGAGTAGAGCTGTGTGTGTGTGTGTGTGTGTGTGTGTGTGTGTGTGTGTGTGTGTGTGTGTTGTGTGTGTGTGTGTGTGTGTGTGTGTGTGTTACCAGGCTGAGGGCGAAGTTGAGTAGAGCTATGTGTGTGTGTGTGTGTTACCAGGCTGAGGGCGAAGTTGAGTAGAGCTATGTGTGTGTGTTACCAGGCTGAGGGCGAGTTGAGTAGAGCTGTGTGTGTGTGTGTTACCAGGCTGAGGGTGAAGTTGAGTAGAGCTATGTGTGTGTGTTACCAGGCTGAGGGCGAAGTTGAGTAGAGCTGTGTGTGTGTGTTACCAGGCTGAGGGCGAGGTTGAGTAGAGCTGTGTGTGTGTGTGTTACCAGGCTGAGGGTGAAGTTGAGTAGAGCTGTGTGTGTGTGTGTTACCAGGCTGAGGGTGAATTTGAGTAGAGCTGTGTGTGTGTGTGTTACCAGGCTGAGGGCGAAGTTGAGTAGAGCTGTGTGTGTGTGTTACCAGGCTGAGGGCGAAGTTGAGTAGAGCTGTGTGTGTGTGTGTTACCAGGCTGAGGGCGAAGTTGAGTAGAGCTGTGTGTGTGTGTGTTACCAGGCTGATGGCGAAGTTGAATAGAGCTGTGTGTGTGTGTGTGTTACCAGGCTGAGGGCGAAGTTGAATATAGCTGTGTGTGTGTGTGTTACCAGGCTGAGGGCGAAGTTGAATAGAGCTGTGTGTGTTTTACCAGGCTGAGGGCGAAGTTGAGTAGAGCTGTGTGTGTGTGTGTATGTGTGTGTGTGTTACCAGGCTGAGGGCGAAGTTGAGTAGAGCTGTGTGTGTGTGTGTGTGTTACCAGGCTCAGGGCGAAGTTGAGTAGAGCTGTGTGTGTGTGTGTGTGTTACCAGGCTCAGGGCGAAGTTGAGTAGAGCTGTGTGTGTGTGTGTGTGTGTGTTACCAGGCTCAGGGCGAAGTTGAGTAGAGCTGTGTGTGTGTGTGTGTTACCAGGCTCAGGGCGAAGTTGAGTAGAGCTGTGTGTGTATGTTACCAGGCTGAGGGTGAAGTTGAGTAGAGCTGTGTGTGTGTGTTACCAGGCTGAGGGCGAAGTTGAGTAGAGCTGTGTGTGTTACCAGGCTGAGGGCGAAGTTGAATAGAGCTGTGTGTGAGTGTGTTACCAGGCTCAGGGAGAAGTTGAGTAGAGCTGTGTGTGTGTGTGTGTGTTACCAGGCTCAGGGCGAAGTTGAGTAGAGCTGTGTGTGTGTGTGTGTGTGTGTGTGTGTGTGTGTGTGTGTGTGTTACCAGGCTCAGGGCGAATTTGAGTAGAGCTGTGTGTGTGTGTGTTACCAGGCTGAGGGCAAAGTTGAGTAGAGCTGTGTGTGTGTGTGTGTGTGTGTTACCAGGCTGAGGGCGAAGTTGAGTAGAGCTGTGTGTGTGTGTTACCAGGCTGAGGGCGAAGTTGAGTAGAGCTATGTGTGTGTGTTACCAGGCTGAGGGCGAAGTTGAGTAGAGCTGTGTGTGTGTGTGTGTTACCAGGCTGAGGGCGAAGTCGAGTAGAGCTATGTGTGTGTGTGTTACCAGGCTGAGGGCGAGAGTTGAGTAGAGCTGTGTGTGTGTGTTACCAGGCTGAGGGCGAAGTTGAGTAGAGCTATGTGTGTGTGTTACCAGGCTGAGGGCGAAGTTGAGTAGAGCTGTGTGTGTGTGTGTTACCAGGCTGAGGGTGAAGTTGAGTAGAGCTATGTGTGTGTGTTACCAGGCTGAGGGCGAAGTTGAGTAGAGCTGTGTGTGTGTGTTACCAGGCTGAGGGCGAATTTGAGTAGAGCTGTGTGTGTGTGTGTTACCAGGCTGAGGGTGAAGTTGAGTAGAGCTGTGTGTGTGTGTGTTACCAGGCTGAGGGTCAAGTTGAGTAGAGCTGTGTGTGTGTGTGTTACCAGGCTGAGGGCGAAGTTGAGTAGAGCTGTGTGTGTGTGTTACCAGGCTGAGGGCGAAGTTGAGTAGAGCTGTGTGTGTGTGTGTGTGTGTGTGTGTGTGTGTGTGTGTGTTACCAGGCTGAGGGCGAAGTTGAGTAGAGCTGTGTGTGTATGTTACCAGGCTGAGGGCGAGGGTTGAGTAGAGCTGTGTGTGTGTGTGTGTTACCAGGCTGAGGGCGAAGTTGAGTAGAGCTGTGTGTGTATGTTACCAGGCTGAGGGTGAAGTTGAGTAGAGCTGTGTGTGTGTGTTACCAGGCTGAGGGCGAAGTTGAGTAGAGCTGTGTGCGTTACCAGGCTGAGGGCGAAGTTGAATAGAGCTGTGTGTGAGTGTGTTACCAGGCTCAGGGAGAAGTTGAGTAGAGCTGTGTGTGTGTGTGTGTGTGTTACCAGGCTCAGGGCGAAGTTGAGTAGAGCTGTGTGTGTGTGTGTGTGTTACCAGGCTCAGGGCGAATTTGAGTAGAGCTTTTTGTGTGTGTTACCAGGCTGAGGGCGAAGATGAGTAGAGCTGTGTGTGTGTGTGTGTGTGTGTGTGTGTGTGTGTGTGTGTGTGTTACCAGGCTGAGGGCGAAGTTGAGTAGAGCTGTGTGTGTGTGTTACCAGGCTGAGGGCGAAGTTGAGTAGAGCTGTGTGTGTGTGTGTTACCAGGCTGAGGGTGAAGTTGAGTAGAGCTGTGTGTGTGTGTGTTACCAGGCTGAGGGCGAAGTTGAGTAGAGCTGTGTGTGTGTGTGTTACCAGGCTGAGGGCGAAGTCGAGTAGAGCTATGTGTGTGTGTGTTACCAGGCTGAAGGCGAGAGTTGAGTAGAGCTGTGTGTGTGTGTTACCAGGCTGAGGGCGAAGTTGAGTAGAGCTATGTGTGTGTGTTACCAGGCTGAGGGCGAAGTTGAGTAGAGCTGTGTGTGTGTGTGTTACCAGGCTGAGGGTGAAGTTGAGTAGAGCTATGTGTGTGTGTTACCAGGCTGAGGGCGAAGTTGAGTAGAGCTGTGTGTGTGTGTGTTACCAGGCTGAGGGCGAAGTTGAGTAGAGCTGTGTGTGTGTGTGTTACCAGGCTGAGGGTGAAGTTGAGTAGAGCTGTGTGTGTGTGTGTTACCAGGCTGAGGGTGAAGTTGAGTAGAGCTGTGTGTGTGTGTGTTACCAGGCTGAGGGCGAAGTTGAGTAGAGCTGTGTGTGTGTGTTACCAGGCTGAGGGCGAAGTTGAGTAGAGCTGTGTGTGTGTGTTACCAGGCTGAGGGCGAAGTTGAGTAGAGCTGTGTGTGTGTGTGTGTGTTACCAGGCTGAGGGCGAAAGTTAAATAGAGCTGTGTGTGTGTTACCAGGCTCAGGGCGAAGTTGAGTGGAGCTGTGTGTGTGTGTGTGTTACCAGGCTGAGGGCGAAGTTGAGTAGAGCTGTGTGTGTGTGTGTGTGTTACCAGGCTCAGGGCGAAGTTGAGTAGAGCTGTGTGTGTGTGTGTGTGTTACCAGGCTCAGGGCGAAGTTGAGTAGAGCTGTGTGTGTGTGTTACCAGGCTGAGGGCGAAGTTGAGTAGAGCTGTGTGTGTGTGTGTGTGTGTGTGTGTGTGTGTGTGTGTGTGTGTGTGTGTGTGTGTGTGTGTGTTACCAGGCTGAGGGCGAAGTTGAGTAGAGCTGTGTGTGTATGTTACCAGGCTGAGGGCGAGGGTTGAGTAGAGCTGTGTGTGTGTGTGTTACCAGGCTGAGGGCGAAGTTGAGTAGAGCTGTGTGTGTATGTTACCAGGCTGAGGGTGAAGTTGAGTAGAGCTGTGTGTGTGTGTTACCAGGCTGAGGGCGAAGTTGAGTAGAGCTGTGTGTGTTACCAGGCTGAGGGCGAAGTTGAATAGAGCTGTGTGTGAGTGTGTTACCAGGCTCAGGGAGAAGTTGAGTAGAGCTGTGTGTGTGTGTGTGTTACCAGGCTCAGGGCGAAGTTGAGAAGAGCTGTGTGTGTGTGTGTGTGTTACCAGGCTCAGGGCGAATTTGAGTAGAGCTGTGTGTGTGTGTTATCAGGCTGAGGGCGAGGTTGAGTAGAGCTGTGTGTGTGTGTGTGTGTGTGTGTGTGTGTGTGTGTGTGTGTGTGTTACCAGGCTGAGGGCGAAGTTGAGTAGAGCTGTGTGTGTGTGTTACCAGGCTGAGGGTGAAGTTGAGTAGAGCTGTGTGTGTGTGTGTGTGTGTTACCAGGCTGAGGGTGAAGTTGAGTAGAGCTGTGTGTGTGTGTGTTACCAGGCTGAGGGTGAAGTTGAGTAGAGCTGTGTGTGTGTGTGTTACCAGGCTGAGGGCGAGGTTGAGTAGAGCTGTGTGTGTGTGTTACCAGGCTGAGGGCGAAGTTGAGTAGAGCTGTGTGTGTGTGTGTGTGTTACCAGGCTGAGGGCGAGGTTGAGTAGAGCTGTGTGTGTATGTTACCAGGCTGAGGGTGAAGTTGAGTAGAGCTGTGTGTGTGTGTTACCAGGCTGAGGGCGAAGTTGAGTAGAGCTGTGTGTGTTACCAGGCTGAGGGCGAAGTTGAATAGAGCTGTGTGTGAGTGTGTTACCAGGCTCAGGGAGAAGTTGAGTAGAGCTGTGTGTGTGTGTGTGTGTGTGTGTGTGTGTGTGTGTGTGTGTGTGTGTGTGTGTGTGTGTGTGTGTGTGTGTGTGTGTGTGTGTGTGTTACCAGGCTGAGGGCGAAGTTGAGTAGAGCTGTGTGTGTGTGTTACCAGGCTGAGGGCGAAGTTGAGTAGAGCTGTGTGTGTGTGTGTGTGTGTTACCAGGCTGAGGGTGAAGTTGAGTAGAGCTGTGTGTGTGTGTGTTACCAGGCTGAGGGTGAAGTTGAGTAGAGCTGTGTGTGTGTGTGTTACCAGGCTGAGGGCGAGGTTGAGTAGAGCTGTGTGTGTGTGTTACCAGGCTGAGGGCGAAGTTGAGTAGAGCTGTGTGTGTGTGTGTGTGTGTGTGTGTGTGTGTGTGTGTGTGTGTGTGTGTGTGTGTGTGTGTGTGTGTGTGTGTGTGTGTGTGTGTGTGTTACCAGGCTGAGGGCGAGGTTGAGTAGAGCTGTGTGTGTATGTTACCAGGCTGAGGGCGAGGGTTGAGTAGAGCTGTGTGTGTGTGTGTTACCAGGCTGAGGGCGAAGTTAAGTAGAGCTGTGTGTGTATGTTACCAGGCTGAGGGTGAAGTTGAGTAGAGCTGTGTGTGTGTGTTACCAGGCTGAGGGCGAAGTTGAGTAGAGCTGTGTGTGTTACCAGGCTGAGGGCGAAGTTGAATAGAGCTGTGTGTGAGTGTGTTACCAGGCTCAGGGAGAAGTTGAGTAGAGCTGTGTGTGTGTGTGTGTTACCAGGCTCAGGGCGAAGTTGAGTAGAGCTCTGTGTGTGTGTGTGTGTGTGTGTGTGTGTGTGTGTGTGTGTGTGTGTGTGTTACCAGGCTCAGGGCGAATTTGAGTAGAGCTGTGTGTGTGTGTGTTACCAGGCTGAGGGCGAAGTTGATTAGAGCTGTGTGTGTGTGTGTGTGTGTGTTACCAGGCTGAGGGCGAAGTTGAGTAGAGCTGTGTGTGTGTGTTACCAGGCTGAGGGCGAAGTTGAGTAGAGCTGTGTGTGTGTGTGTTACCAGGCTGAGGGCGAAGTCGAGTAGAGCTATGTGTGTGTGTTACCAGGCTGAGGGCGAAGTTGAGTAGAGCTGTGTGTGTGTGTGTTACCAGGCTGAGGGCGAAGTCGAGTAGAGCTATGTGTGTGTGTGTTACCAGGCTGAGGGCGAGAGTTGAGTAGAGCTGTGTGTGTGTGTTACCAGGCTGAGGGCGAAGTTGAGTAGAGCTATGTGTGTGTGTTACCAGGCTGAGGGCGAAGTTGAGTAGAGCTGTGTGTGTGTTACCAGGCTGAGGGTGAAGTTGAGTAGAGCTATGTGTGTGTGTTACCAGGCTGAGGGCGAAGTTGAGTAGAGCTGTGTGTGTGTGTTACCAGGCTGAGGGCGAAGTTGAATAGAGCTGTGTGTTTGTGTGTTACCAGGCTGAGGGCGAAGTTGAGTAGAGCTGTGTGTGTGTGTGTGTGTGTGTGTGTGTGTGTGTGTGTGTGTGTGTGTGTGTGTGTGTGTGTGTGTGTGTGTGTGTGTGTGTGTGTGTTACCCGGCTGAGGGCGAAGTTGAGTAGAGCTGTGTGTGTATGTTACCAGGCTGAGTGCAAGGTTGAGTAGAGCTGTGTGTGTGTGTTACCAGGCTGAGGGCGAAGTTGAGTAGAGCTGTGTGTGTGTGTTACCAGGCTGAGGGCGAAGTTGAGTAGAGCTGTGTGTGTGTGTGTGTGTTACCAGGCTGAGGGCGAAGTTGAGTAGAGCTGTGTGTGTGTGTGTGTTACCAGGCTGAGGGCGAAGTTGAGTAGAGCTGTGTGTGTGTGTTACCAGGCTGAGGGCGAGGTTGAGTAGAGCTGTGTGTGTGTGTGTGTGTGTGTGTGTGTGTGTGTGTTACCAGGCTGAGGGCGAAGTTGAGTAGAGCTGTGTGTGTGTGTTACCAGGCTGAGGGTGAAGTTGAGTAGAGCTGTGTGTGTGTGTGTGTGTTACCAGGCTGAGGGTGAAGTTGAGTAGAGCTGTGTGTGTGTGTGTTACCAGGCTGAGGGCGAGGTTGAGTAGAGCTGTGTGTGTATGTTACCAGGCTGAGGGCGAGGGTTGAGTAGAGCTGTGTGTGTGTGTGTTACCAGGCTGAGGGCGAAGTTAAGTAGAGCTGTGTGTGTATGTTACCAGGCTGAGGGTGAAGTTGAGTAGAGCTGTGTGTGTGTGTTACCAGGCTGAGGGCGAAGTTGAGTAGAGCTGTGTGTGTTACCAGGCTGAGGGCGAAGTTGAATAGAGCTGTGTGTGAGTGTGTTACCAGGCTCAGGGAGAAGTTGAGTAGAGCTGTGTGTGTGTGTGTGTTACCAGGCTCAGGGCGAAGTTGAGTAGAGCTCTGTGTGTGTGTGTGTGTGTGTGTGTGTGTGTGTGTGTGTGTGTGTGTGTGTGTGTTACCAGGCTCAGGGCGAATTTGAGTAGAGCTGTGTGTGTGTGTGTTACCAGGCTGAGGGCGAAGTTGAGTAGAGCTGTGTGTGTGTGTGTGTGTGTTACCAGGCTGAGGGCGAAGTTGAGTAGAGCTGTGTGTGTGTGTTACCAGGCTGAGGGCGAAGTTGAGTAGAGCTGTGTGTGTGTGTGTTACCAGGCTGAGGGCGAAGTCGAGTAGAGCTATGTGTGTGTGTTACCAGGCTGAGGGCGAAGTTGAGTAGAGCTGTGTGTGTGTGTGTTACCAGGCTGAGGGCGAAGTCGAGTAGAGCTATGTGTGTGTGTGTTACCAGGCTGAGGGCAAGAGTTGAGTAGAGCTGTGTGTGTGTGTTACCAGGCTGAGGGCGAAGTTGAGTAGAGCTATGTGTGTGTGTTACCAGGCTGAGGGCGAAGTTGAGTAGAGCTGTGTGTGTGTTACCAGGCTGAGGGTGAAGTTGAGTAGAGCTATGTGTGTGTGTTACCAGGCTGAGGGCGAAGTTGAGTAGAGCTGTGTGTGTGTGTTACCAGGCTGAGGGCGAAGTTGAATAGAGCTGTGTGTGTGTGTGTTACCAGGCTGAGGGCGAAGTTGAGTAGAGCTGTGTGTGTGTGTGTGTGTGTGTGTGTGTGTGTGTGTGTGTGTGTGTGTGTGTGTGTGTGTGTGTGTGTGTGTGTGTGTGTTACCCGGCTGAGGGCGAAGTTGAGTAGAGCTGTGTGTGTATGTTACCAGGCTGAGTGCAAGGTTGAGTAGGGCTGTGTGTGTGTGTTACCAGGCTGAGGGCGAAGTTGAGTAGAGCTGTGTGTGTGTGTTACCAGGCTGAGGGCGAAGTTGAGTAGAGCTGTGTGTGTGTGTGTGTGTGTGTGTTACCAGGCTGAGGGCGAAGTTGAGTAGAGCTGTGTGTGTGTGTGTGTTACCAGGCTGAGGGCGAAGTTGAGTAGAGCTGTGTGTGTGTGTTACCAGGCTGAGGGCGAGGTTGAGTAGAGCTGTGTGTGTGTGTGTGTGTGTGTGTGTGTGTGTGTGTGTGTGTGTGTGTGTTACCAGGCTGAGGGCGAAGTTGAGTAGAGCTGTGTGTGTGTGTTACCAGGCTGAGGGTGAAGTTGAGTAGAGCTGTGTGTGTGTGTGTGTGTTACCAGGCTGAGGGTGAAGTTGAGTAGAGCTGTGTGTGTGTGTGTTACCAGGCTGAGGGTGAAGTTGAGTAGAGCTGTGTGTGTGTGTGTTACCAGGCTGAGGGCGAGGTTGAGTAGAGCTGTGTGTGTGTGTTACCAGGCTGAGGGCGAAGTTGAGTAGAGCTGTGTGTGTGTGTGTGTGTGTGTTACCAGGCTGAGGGCGAGGTTGAGTAGAGCTGTGTGTGTATGTTACCAGGCTGAGGGCGAGGGTTGAGTAGAGCTGTGTGTGTGTGTGTGTTACCAGGCTGAGGGCGAAGTTAAGTAGAGCTGTGTGTGTATGTTACCAGGCTGAGGGCGAAGTTGAGTAGAGCTGTGTGTGTTACCAGGCTGAGGGCGAAGTTGAATAGAGCTGTGTGTGAGTGTGTTACCAGGCTCAGGGAGAAGTTGAGTAGAGCTGTGTGTGTGTGTGTGTGTGTGTGTGTTACCAGGCTGAGGGCGAAGTTGAGTAGAGCTGTGTGTGTGTGTTACCAGGCTGAGGGCGAAGTTGAGTAGAGCTGTGTGTGTGTGTGTGTGTGTGTTACCAGGCTGAGGGTGAAGTTGAGTAGAGCTGTGTGTGTGTGTGTTACCAGGCTGAGGGTGAAGTTGAGTAGAGCTGTGTGTGTGTGTGTTACCAGGCTGAGGGCGAGGTTGAGTAGAGCTGTGTGTGTGTGTTACCAGGCTGAGGGCGAAGTTGAGTAGAGCTGTGTGTGTGTGTGTGTGTGTGTGTGTGTGTGTGTGTGTGTGTGTGTGTGTGTGTGTGTGTTACCAGGCTGAGGGCGAGGTTGTGTAGAGCTGTGTGTGTATGTTACCAGGCTGAGGGCGAGGGTTGAGTAGAGCTGTGTGTGTGTGTGTTACCAGGCTGAGGGCGAAGTTAAGTAGAGCTGTGTGTGTATGTTACCAGGCTGAGGGTGAAGTTGAGTAGAGCTGTGTGTGTGTGTTACCAGGCTGAGGGCGAAGTTGAATAGAGCTGTGTGTGTTACCAGGCTGAGGGCGAAGTTGAATAGAGCTGTGTGTGAGTGTGTTACCAGGCTCAGGGAGAAGTTGAGTAGAGCTGTGTGTGTGTGTGTTACCAGGCTCAGGGCGAAGTTGAGTAGAGCTCTGTGTGTGTGTGTGTGTGTGTGTGTGTGTGTGTGTGTGTGTGTGTGTGTGTGTGTGTGTGTGTGTGTTACCAGGCTCAGGGCGAATTTGAGTAGAGCTGTGTGTGTGTGTGTTACCAGGCTGAGGGCGAAGTTGAGTAGAGCTGTGTGTGTGTGTGTGTGTGTTACCAGGCTGAGGGCGAAGTTGAGTAGAGCTGTGTGTGTGTGTTACCAGGCTGAGGGCGAAGTTGAGTAGAGCTGTGTGTGTGTGTGTTACCAGGCTGAGGGCGAAGTCGAGTAGAGCTATGTGTGTGTGTTACCAGGCTGAGGGCGAAGTTGAGTAGAGCTGTGTGTGTGTGTGTTACCAGGCTGAGGGCGAAGTCGAGTAGAGCTATGTGTGTGTGTGTTACCAGGCTGAGGGCGAGAGTTGAGTAGAGCTGTGTGTGTGTGTTACCAGGCTGAGGGCGAAGTTGAGTAGAGCTATGTGTGTGTGTTACCAGGCTGAGGGCGAAGTTGAGTAGAGCTGTGTGTGTGTTACCAGGCTGAGGGTGAAGTTGAGTAGAGCTATGTGTGTGTGTTACCAGGCTGAGGGCGAAGTTGAGTAGAGCTGTGTGTGTGTGTTACCAGGCTGAGGGCGAAGTTGAATAGAGCTGTGTGTGTGTGTGTTACCAGGCTGAGGGCGAAGTTGAGTAGAGCTGTGTGTGTGTGTGTGTGTGTGTGTGTGTGTGTGTGTGTGTGTGTGTGTGTGTGTGTGTGTGTGTGTGTGTGTGTGTTACCCGGCTGAGGGCGAAGTTGAGTAGAGCTGTGTGTGTATGTTACCAGGCTGAGTGCAAGGTTGAGTAGAGCTGTGTGTGTGTGTTACCAGGCTGAGGGCGAAGTTGAGTAGAGCTGTGTGTGTGTGTTACCAGGCTGAGGGCGAAGTTGAGTAGAGCTGTGTGTGTGTGTGTGTGTTACCAGGCTGAGGGCGAAGTTGAGTAGAGCTGTGTGTGTGTGTGTGTTACCAGGCTGAGGGCGAAGTTGAGTAGAGCTGTGTGTGTGTGTGTGTGTTACCAGGCTCAGGGCGAAGTTGAGTGGAGCTGTGTGTGTGTGTGTGTTACCAGGCTGAGGGCGAAGTTGAGTAGAGCTGTGTGTGTGTGTGTGTTACCAGGCTCAGGGCGAAGTTGAGTAGAGCTGTGTGTGTGTGTGTGTTACCAGGCTCAGGGCGAAGTTGAGTAGAGCTGTGTGTGTGTGTGTTACCAGGCTGAGGGCAAAGTTGAGTAGAGCTGTGTGTGTGTGTGTGTTACCAGGCTGAGGGCGAAGTTGAGTAGAGCTATGTGTGTGTGTGTGTTACCAGGCTGAGGGCGAAGTTGAGTAGAGCTATGTGTGTGTGTTACCAGGCTGAGGGCGAGTTGAGTAGAGCTGTGTGTGTGTGTGTTACCAGGTTGAGGGTGAAGTTGAGTAGAGCTATGTGTGTGTGTTACCAGGCTGAGGGCGAAGTTGAGTAGAGCTTTGTGTGTGTGTGTTACCAGGCTGAGGGTGAAGTTGAGTAGAGCTGTGTGTGTGTGTTACCAGGCTGAGGGCGAAGTTGAGTAGAGCTGTGTGTGTGTGTGTGTTACCAGGCTGAGGGTGAAGTTGAGTAGAGCTGTGTGTGTGTGTGTTACCAGGCTGAGGGTGAAGTTGAGTAGAGCTGTGTGTGTGTGTTACCAGGCTGAGGGCGAAGTTGAGTAGAGCTTTGTGTGTGTGTTACCAGGCTGAGGGCGAAGTTGAGTAGAGCTGTGTGTGTGTGTGTGTGTGTATGTGTGTGTGTGTTACCAGGCTGAGGGCGAAGTTGAGTAGAGCTGTGTGTGTATGTTACCAGGCTGAGGGCAAGGTTGAGTAGAGCTGTGTGTGTGTGTTACCAGGCTGAGGGCGAAGTTGAGTAGAGCTGTGTGTGTGTGTTACCAGGCTGAGGGCGAAGTTGAGTAGAGCTGTGTGTGTGTGTTACCAGGCTGAGGGCGAAGTTGAGTAGAGCTGTGTGTGTGTGTTACCAGGCTGAGGGCGAAGTTGAGTAGAGCTGTGTGTGTGTTACCAGGCTCAGGGCGAAGTTGAGTGGAGCTGTGTGTGTGTGTGTGTGTGTGTGTTACCAGGCTCAGGGCGAAGTTGAGTAGAGCTGTGTGTGTGTGTGTGTGTGTTACCAGGCTGAGGGCGAAAGTTAAATAGAGCTGTGTGTGTGTTACCAGGCTCAGGGCGAAGTTGAGTGGAGCTGTGTGTGTGTGTGTGTTACCAGGCTGAGGGCGAAGTTGAGTAGAGCTGTGTGTGTGTGTGTGTTACCAGGCTCAGGGCGAAGTTGAGTAGAGCTGTGTGTGTGTGTGTGTGTGTGTTACCAGGCTCAGGGCGAAGTTGAGTAGAGCTGTGTGTGTGTGTGTGTTACCAGGCTCAGGGCGAAGTTGAGTAGAGCTGTGTGTGTGTGTTACCAGGCTGAGGGCGAAGTTGAGTAGAGCTGTGTGTGTGTGTGTGTGTGTGTGTGTGTGTGTGTGTGTGTGTGTGTGTTACCAGGCTGAGGGCGAAGTTGAGTAGAGCTGTGTGTGTATGTTACCAGGCTGAGGGCGAGGGTTGAGTAGAGCTGTGTGTGTGTGTGTGTTACCAGGCTGAGGGCGAAGTTGAGTAGAGCTGTGTGTGTATGTTACCAGGCTGAGGGTGAAGTTGAGTAGAGCTGTGTGTGTTACCAGGCTGAGGGCGAAGTTGAATAGAGCTGTGTGTGTGTGTGTTACCAGGCTCAGGGAGAAGTTGAGTAGAGCTGTGTGTGTGTGTGTGTGTTACCAGGCTCAGGGCGAAGTTGAGTAGAGCTGTGTGTGTGTGTGTGTGTTACCAGGCTCAGGGCGAATTTGAGTAGAGCTGTGTGTGTGTGTTACCAGGCTGAGGGCGAAGTTGAGTAGAGCTGTGTGTTGTGTGTGTGTGTGTGTGTGTGTGTTACCAGGCTGAGGGCGAAGTTGAGTAGAGCTGTGTGTGTGTGTTACCAGGCTGAGGGCGAAGTTGAGTAGAGCTGTGTGTGTGTGTGTTACCAGGCTGAGGGCAAAGTTGAGTAGAGCTATGTGTGTGTGTTACCAGGCTGAGGGCGAAGTTGAATAGAGCTGTGTGTGTGTGTTACCAGGCTGAGGGCGAAGTTGAGTAGAGCTGTGTGTGTGTGTGTGTTACCAGGCTGAGGGCGAAGTTGAGTAGAGCTGTGTGTGTGTGTTACCAGGCTGAGGGCGAGGGTTGAGTAGAGCTGTGTGTGTGTGTGTTACCAGGCTGAGGGCGAAGTTAAGTAGAGCTGTGTGTGTATGTTACCAGGCTGAGGGTGAAGTTGAGTAGAGCTGTGTGTGTGTGTTACCAGGCTGAGGGCGAAGTTGAATAGAGCTGTGTGTGTTACCAGGCTGAGGGCGAAGTTGAATAGAGCTGTGTGTGAGTGTGTTACCAGGCTCAGGGAGAAGTTGAGTAGAGCTGTGTGTGTGTGTGTTACCAGGCTCAGGGCGAAGTTGAGTAGAGCTCTGTGTGTGTGTGTGTGTGTGTGTGTGTGTGTGTGTGTGTGTGTGTGTGTGTGTGTGTGTGTGTGTGTGTTACCAGGCTCAGGGCGAATTTGAGTAGAGCTGTGTGTGTGTGTGTTACCAGGCTGAGGGCGAAGTTGAGTAGAGCTGTGTGTGTGTGTGTGTGTGTTACCAGGCTGAGGGCGAAGTTGAGTAGAGCTGTGTGTGTGTGTTACCAGGCTGAGGGCGAAGTTGAGTAGAGCTGTGTGTGTGTGTGTTACCAGGCTGAGGGCGAAGTCGAGTAGAGCTATGTGTGTGTGTTACCAGGCTGAGGGCGAAGTTGAGTAGAGCTGTGTGTGTGTGTGTTACCAGGCTGAGGGCGAAGTCGAGTAGAGCTATGTGTGTGTGTGTTACCAGGCTGAGGGCGAGAGTTGAGTAGAGCTGTGTGTGTGTGTTACCAGGCTGAGGGCGAAGTTGAGTAGAGCTATGTGTGTGTGTTACCAGGCTGAGGGCGAAGTTGAGTAGAGCTGTGTGTGTGTTACCAGGCTGAGGGTGAAGTTGAGTAGAGCTATGTGTGTGTGTTACCAGGCTGAGGGCGAAGTTGAGTAGAGCTGTGTGTGTGTGTTACCAGGCTGAGGGCGAAGTTGAATAGAGCTGTGTGTGTGTGTGTTACCAGGCTGAGGGCGAAGTTGAGTAGAGCTGTGTGTGTGTGTGTGTGTGTGTGTGTGTGTGTGTGTGTGTGTGTGTGTGTGTGTGTGTGTGTGTGTGTGTGTTACCCGGCTGAGGGCGAAGTTGAGTAGAGCTGTGTGTGTATGTTACCAGGCTGAGTGCAAGGTTGAGTAGAGCTGTGTGTGTGTGTTACCAGGCTGAGGGCGAAGTTGAGTAGAGCTGTGTGTGTGTGTTACCAGGCTGAGGGCGAAGTTGAGTAGAGCTGTGTGTGTGTGTGTGTGTTACCAGGCTGAGGGCGAAGTTGAGTAGAGCTGTGTGTGTGTGTGTGTTACCAGGCTGAGGGCGAAGTTGAGTAGAGCTGTGTGTGTGTGTGTGTGTTACCAGGCTCAGGGCGAAGTTGAGTGGAGCTGTGTGTGTGTGTGTGTTACCAGGCTGAGGGCGAAGTTGAGTAGAGCTGTGTGTGTGTGTGTGTTACCAGGCTCAGGGCGAAGTTGAGTAGAGCTGTGTGTGTGTGTGTGTTACCAGGCTCAGGGCGAAGTTGAGTAGAGCTGTGTGTGTGTGTGTTACCAGGCTGAGGGCAAAGTTGAGTAGAGCTGTGTGTGTGTGTGTGTTACCAGGCTGAGGGCGAAGTTGAGTAGAGCTATGTGTGTGTGTGTGTTACCAGGCTGAGGGCGAAGTTGAGTAGAGCTATGTGTGTGTGTTACCAGGCTGAGGGCGAGTTGAGTAGAGCTGTGTGTGTGTGTGTTACCAGGTTGAGGGTGAAGTTGAGTAGAGCTATGTGTGTGTGTTACCAGGCTGATGGCGAAGTTGAGTAGAGCTTTGTGTGTGTGTGTTACCAGGCTGAGGGTGAAGTTGAGTAGAGCTGTGTGTGTGTGTTACCAGGCTGAGGGCGAAGTTGAGTAGAGCTGTGTGTGTGTGTGTGTTACCAGGCTGAGGGTGAAGTTGAGTAGAGCTGTGTGTGTGTGTGTTACCAGGCTGAGGGTGAAGTTGAGTAGAGCTGTGTGTGTGTGTTACCAGGCTGAGGGCGAAGTTGAGTAGAGCTTTGTGTGTGTGTTACCAGGCTGAGGGCGAAGTTGAGTAGAGCTGTGTGTGTGTGTGTGTGTGTGTATGTGTGTGTGTGTTACCAGGCTGAGGGCGAAGTTGAGTAGAGCTGTGTGTGTATGTTACCAGGCTGAGGGCAAGGTTGAGTAGAGCTGTGTGTGTGTGTTACCAGGCTGAGGGCGAAGTTGAGTAGAGCTGTGTGTGTGTGTTACCAGGCTGAGGGCGAAGTTGAGTAGAGCTGTGTGTGTGTGTTACCAGGCTGAGGGCGAAGTTGAGTAGAGCTGTGTGTGTGTGTTACCAGGCTGAGGGCGAAGTTGAGTAGAGCTGTGTGTGTGTTACCAGGCTCAGGGCGAAGTTGAGTGGAGCTGTGTGTGTGTGTGTGTGTGTGTGTTACCAGGCTCAGGGCGAAGTTGAGTAGAGCTGTGTGTGTGTGTGTGTGTGTTACCAGGCTGAGGGCGAAAGTTAAATAGAGCTGTGTGTGTGTTACCAGGCTCAGGGCGAAGTTGAGTGGAGCTGTGTGTGTGTGTGTGTTACCAGGCTGAGGGCGAAGTTGAGTAGAGCTGTGTGTGTGTGTGTGTTACCAGGCTCAGGGCGAAGTTGAGTAGAGCTGTGTGTGTGTGTGTGTGTGTGTTACCAGGCTCAGGGCGAAGTTGAGTAGAGCTGTGTGTGTGTGTGTGTTACCAGGCTCAGGGCGAAGTTGAGTAGAGCTGTGTGTGTGTGTTACCAGGCTGAGGGCGAAGTTGAGTAGAGCTGTGTGTGTGTGTGTGTGTGTGTGTGTGTGTGTGTGTGTGTGTGTGTGTGTGTGTGTTACCAGGCTGAGGGCGAAGTTGAGTAGAGCTGTGTGTGTATGTTACCAGGCTGAGGGCGAGGGTTGAGTAGAGCTGTGTGTGTGTGTGTTACCAGGCTGAGGGCGAAGTTGAGTAGAGCTGTGTGTGTATGTTACCAGGCTGAGGGTGAAGTTGAGTAGAGCTGTGTGTGTGTGTGTGTGTTACCAGGCTGAGGGCGAAGTTGAATAGAGCTGTGTGTGTTACCAGGCTGAGGGCGAAGTTGAATAGAGCTGTGTGTGTGTGTGTTACCAGGCTCAGGGAGAAGTTGAGTAGAGCTGTGTGTGTGTGTGTGTGTTACCAGGCTCAGGGCGAAGTTGAGTAGAGCTGTGTGTGTGTGTGTGTGTTACCAGGCTCAGGGCGAATTTGAGTAGAGCTGTGTGTGTGTGTTACCAGGCTGAGGGCGAAGTTGAGTAGAGCTGTGTGTGTGTGTGTGTGTGTGTGTGTGTGTGTGTTACCAGGCTGAGGGCGAAGTTGAGTAGAGCTGTGTGTGTGTGTTACCAGGCTGAGGGCGAAGTTGAGTAGAGCTGTGTGTGTGTGTGTTACCAGGCTGAGGGCAAAGTTGAGTAGAGCTATGTGTGTGTGTTACCAGGCTGAGGGCGAAGTTGAATAGAGCTGTGTGTGTGTGTTACCAGGCTGAGGGCGAAGTTGAGTAGAGCTGTGTGTGTGTGTGTGTTACCAGGCTGAGGGCGAAGTTGAGTAGAGCTGTGTGTGTGTGTTACCAGGCTGAGGGCGAAGTTGAGTAGAGCTGTGTGTGTGTGTTACCAGGCTGAGGGTGAAGTTGAGTAGAGCTGTGTGTGTGTGTTACCAGGCTGAGGGCAAAGTTGAGTAGAGCTGTGCCGCTGTGGAAGAGGACAGTGAGGAGTGTGGTCGTTGTGGAGATCAGCAGCCCAACGTTCCGACTCATCACCACCCACAGAGACTCCACTATCTATAACAGAGGATACACACGTTATATACACACAGAGACTCCACTATCTATAACAGAGGATACACACGTTATATACACACAGAGACTCCACTATCTATAACAGAGGATACACACGTTATATACACACAGAGACTCCACTATCTATAACAGAGGATACACACGTTATATACACACAGAGACTCCACTATCTATAACAGAGGATACACACGTTATATACACACAGAGACTCCACTATCTATAACAGAGGATACACACGTTATATACACACAGAGACTCCACTATCTATAACAGAGGATACACACGTTATATACACACAGAGACTCCACTATCTATAACAGAGGATACACACGTTATATACACACAGAGACTCCACTATCTATAACAGAGGATACACACGTTATATACACACAGAGACTCCACTATCTATAACAGAGGATACACACGTTATATACACACAGAGACTCCACTATCTATAACAGAGGATACACACGTTATATACACACACATACACACGAACGCACAATACACACACACGTGTGTACTCACAGAGAGCAGTGTTTCTATGTTCTCCTGAGCGAAGGAGGCGATGTCTTGCCAGTCTAAGATCTCTCCCAGCCAGCTGTTCTGTCTCTGGACAAGCTTCTGACCACCACTACGGTTACGCCCTCCTGTATGGGTTACATTCTGAGACAGAAACGCCGTACAGACATACATGTAAGCACACACACACGCACACACACACACACGCACACGCGCACACACACACACACACACACACACACACACACACACACACACACACACACACACACACACACACACACACACACACACACACACACACACACACCCCCCCGCAGACACACACACACACGCAGACGGTGTTGAGAGAATGAGACATGTATGAATGTATAGTGTAGTTCTGGTCTGTGTTTATAAGTATTAATGTATAGTGTAGTTCTGGTCTGTGTTTATAAGTATGAATGTATAGTGTAGTTCTGGTCTGTGTTTATAAGTATGAATGTATAGTGTAGTTCTGGTCTGTGTTTATAAGTATTAATGTATAGTGTAGTTCTGGTCTGTGTTTATAAGTATGAATGTATAGTGTAGTTCTGGTCTGTGTTTATAAGTATGAATGTATAGTGTAGTTCTGGTCTGTGTTTATAAGTATGAATGGTATAGTGTAGTTCTGGTCTGTGTTTATAAGTATGAATGTATAGTGTAGTTCTGGTCTGTGTTTATAAGTATGAATGTATAGTGTAGTTCTGGTCTGTGTTTATAAGTATGAATGTATAGTGTAGTTCTGGTCTGTGTTTATAAGTATGAATGTATAGTGTAGTTCTGGTCTGTGTTTATAAGTATGAATGTATAGTGTAGTTCTGGTCTGTGTTTATAAGTATGAATGTATAGTGTAGTTCTGGTCTGTGTTTATAAGTATGAATGTATAGTGTAGTTCTGGTCTGTGTTTATAAGTATGAATGTATAGTGTAGTTCTGGTCTGTGTTTATAAGTATGAATGTATAGTGTAGTTCTGGTCTGTGTTTATAAGTATGAATGTATAGTGTAGTTCTGGTCTGTGTTTATAAGTATGAATGTATAGTGTAGTTCTGGTCTGTGTTTATAAGTATGAATGTATAGTGTAGTTCTGGTCTGTGTTTATAAGGGGTAATCAGTGTTTCAGTCTATATATTCTCAAGCCAAACATGAAGATGTGACCATGTGAACCCCCCTATACTGTGGTCTGATGGACCAGGCCACCCCCCCTGCGTTACCTTGACAAACCAGGAGTGGTACAGTCTGTCCCACAGTTCCAGAACCTGCTTCTCTATGACAGCTGTGTGGTTCCCCTTTTCACCAAGCATCTTATGGAGCTACACACACCACACACACACACACAATCAGTGATTTTACCAGTGTCTCCACCCCCTCCCTCTCTTTCCATCTCTCTCCTGTTGTCTCTCTTACCTTGAATGTTATCCATTCTCGACCATGCTGGTAGACGTTAGTGGCAGCTGAGTTCATAGCTTTCTGGATGACCTGGGCCTCAGGGAGCCAACTGGAGGAGAGAGGGGTGGAGAGAGAAAGAGAGTCAGGGACTGATTTACCAATAAAGCACCCTGTTCAGCAGTTGAGTGATGTCTATGAGGAGCCAGGAGGTTATCACCACAGGGTGGTGTGATGTCTATGAGGAGCCAGGGGGTTAACACCACAGGGTGGTGTGATGTCTATGAGGAGCCAGGAGGTTATCACCACAGGGTGAGTGATGTCTATGAGGAGCCAGGGGGTTATCACCACAGGGTGGTGTGATGTCTATGAGGAGCCAGGGGGTTATCACCACAGGGTGGTGTGATGTCTATGAGGAGCCAGGGGGTTATCACCACAGGGAGGTGTGATGTCTATGAGGAGCCAGGGGGTTATCACCACAGGGTGGTGTGATGTCTATGAGGGGCAGGGGGTTATGGTGTGATGTCTATGAGGAGCCAGGGGGTTATCACCACAGGGAGGTGTGATGTCTATGAGGAGCCAGGGGGTTATCACCACAGGGTGGTGTGATGTCTATGAGGAGCCAGGGGGTTATCACCACAGGGTGGTGTGATGTCTATGAGGGGCAGGGGGTTATCACCACAGGGTGGTGTGATGTCTATGAGGAGCCAGGGGGTTATCACCACAGGGTGGTGTGATGTCTATGAGGAGCCAGGAGGTTATCACCACAGGGTGGTGTGATGTCTATGAGGAGCCAGGGGGTTATCACCACAGGGTGGTGTGATGTCTATGAGGAGCCACAGTCCACTGCTCACAGTCCACTGCTCACCTAGTTAACCCCCAGGCCCAGTCCACTGCTCACCTAGTTAACCCCCAGGCCCAGTCCACTGCTCACCTAGTTAACCCCCAGGCCCAGTCCACTGCTCACCTAGTTAACCCCCAGGCCCAGTCCACCGTTCACCTAGTTAACCCCCATACCCAGTCCACTGCTCACCTAGTTAACCCCCAGGCCCAGTCCACTACTCACCTAGTTAACCCCCAGGCCCAGTCCACTGCTCACCTAGTTAACCCCCAGGCCCAGTCCACCGTTCACCTAGTTAACCCCCAGGCCCAGTCCACTGCTCACCTAGTTAACCCCCAGGCCCAGTCCACTACTCACCTAGTTAACCCTCAGGCCCATTCCACCGCTCTGTCAGAGCTGAGTGCCTTTGAGCCGTCTGTACCATGAAGAGATGAATGTTGGGTAAATAAAGCAGTTCTGGCTGGATGACAATCTATTCAACCTCCGGCGCCTCCAAGCCACCAGCAAGACCTCAACTCAACACAACTTTGCACCGCAATATCTCCTCTCCCACTCACCAGAATCCATGCAGCATTCACTGAGCCTGTCACCTCCGTCGAAAAGTCCGTCAGTCTCAGCAAGACACACATCATTGGTCAACAACTCATCATCTATCAAGAAGAGCCCACCTTCCACATCATTGGTCAACAACTCATCATCTATCAAGAAGAGCCCACCTTCCACATCATTGGTCAACAACTCATCATCTATCAAGAAGAGTCCACCTTCCACATCATTGGTCAACAACTCATCATCTATCAAGAAGAGCCATACCTTCCACATCAATGGTCAACAACTCATCATCTATCAAGAAGAGCCCACCTTCCACATCATTGGTCAACAACTCATCATCTATCAAGAAGAGCCCACCTTCCACATCATTGGTCAACAACTCATCATCTATCAAGAAGAGTCCACCTTCCACATCATTGGTCAACAACTCATCATCTATCAAGAAGAGCCCACCTTCCACATTAATGGTCAACAACTCATCATCTATCAAGAAGAGTCCACCTTCCACATCATTGGTCAACAACTCATCATCTATCAAGAAGAGTCCACCTTCCACATCAATGGTCAACAACTCATCATCTATCAAGAAGAGCCCACCTTCCACATTAATGGTCAACAACTCATCATCTATCAAGAAGAGCCCACCTTCCACATCAATGGTCAACAACTCATCATCTATCAAGAAGAGCCCACCTTCCACATCAATGGTCAACAACTCATCATCTATCAAGAAGAGCCCACCTTCCACATCATTGGTCAACAACTCATCATCTATCAAGAAGAGCCATACCTTCCACATCATTGGTCAACAACTCATCATCTATCAAGAAGAGCCATACCTTCCACATCATTGGTCAACAACTCACCATCTATCAAGAAGAGCCCACCTTCCACATCATTGGTCAACAACTCATCATCTATCAAGAAGAGCCCACCTTCCACATTAATGGTCAACAACTCATCATCTATCAAGAAGAGCCCACCTTCCACATCATTGGTCAACAACTCATCATCTATCAAGAAGAGCCCACCTTCCACATCATTGGTCAACAACTCATCATCTATCAAGAAGAACCCACCTTCCACATCATTGGTCAACAACTCATCATCTATCAAGAAGAGCCCACCTTCCACATCATTGGTCAACAACTCATCATCTATCAAGAAGAGCCCACCTTCCACATCATTGGTCAACAACTCATCATCTATCAAGAAGAGCCCACCTTCCACATTAATGGTCAACAACTCATCATCTATCAAGAAGAGCCCACCTTCCACATCATTGGTCAACAACTCATCATCTATCAAGAAGAGCCCACCTTCCACATCAATGGTCAACAACTCATCATCTATCAAGAAGAGTCCACCTTCCACATCATTGGTCAACAACTCATCATCTATCAAGAAGAGCCCACCTTCCACATCATTGGTCAACAACTCATCATCTATCAAGAAGAGCCCACCTTCCACATTAATGGTCAACAACTCATCATCTATCAAGAAGAACCCACCTTCCACATCATTGGTCAACAACTCATCATCTATCAAGAAGAGCCCACCTTCCACATCAATGGTCAACAACTCATCATCTATCAAGAAGAGTCCACCTTCCACATCATTGGTCAACAACTCATCATCTATCAAGAAGAACCCACCTTCCACATTAATGGTCAACAACTCATCATCTATCAAGAAGAGCCCACCTTCCACATCATTGGTCAACAACTCGCCCCCCAGCATGAACAGCCCACCTTTCCCAGTGTTTTCCACAAGTACATAGTAGCCTGCCAAATAGAAAAAGTAACCAGCCAGAAGAAGTAGCCAGAGATGTTGCACACCGCATTCAGCCAATGGTGATGGAAAAATTGTGTTTTATTAACACTATTAAAGATAGTGAAGGAGGGAAATGACAACTTCTCAGCCTGAATGGAGGACGTTTTATGTGCGAGCCAGTCCACGGGGGAAACCAGTGTATGTATTACTGTGAATGCAAATCAATCAGACAGTCGTGCAGCTCTAGCGCCCACTATCGGCTGCCTAGACTAAGTAAATAGCCTTCTGTGAGCCACCACTCCGCGTGGCTGGCTCTGTGAAACACACCAAAGAAAATACATGAATGTGTCAGAAAATAATAATTTGGCAAAGTCGTGAATTTCAACTCATCGTTACCACTTACATTACATGGGCGGTGCAAATTCACAAGCATCGTGCTCTCTCCCTCCTCAGTGTAAAATAATTTGACTGCAACCAAAGATCTGTATATAATGACGAGATGCTCATGTCTCCTCCCTACCAATGGGAGTCGTTGTCCCAAAGGCGGGAAGGCAGGCGACAAGCTTAGGTCCAAAATAAGACCATAGAAACGCATTGGACAGATTTTGGCGAGTGTGAAACCTCTCGCTTTGCCTCTTCCTCTCTGCTGCATTTCCCTGTCATCACTCGCTTTGTGACTGACAGGCGCCTGTCCTATAAATAGATCGCTAGAAGATGGAAAGTAACCTAGTTAATATGAAGTGGAAAATGTAGCTGGCTGAAAATGAGTCTGTAACCGGCTGATTAACCGACTGCCGACGCTAATGGAAAACACTGCCTTCCACCTCAACAACTCACCCCCCAGCAAGAAGAGCTCACCTTCCACATCAACAACTCATCCCCCAGCAAGAAGAGCTCACCTTCCACATCATCAACTCACCCCCCATTAAGTAGAGCCCACCTTCCACCTCAACAACTCACCCCCCAGCAAGAATAGCTCACCTTCCACATCAGAACTCACCCCCCAGCAAGAAGAGCTCCCCTTCCACATCAACAACTCACCCCCCCAGCAAGAAGAGCTCACCTTCCACATCAACAAGTCACCCCCCAGCAAGAAGAGTTCACCTTCCACATCAACAACTCACCCCCCATTAAGTAGAGCTCACCTTCCACATCAACAACTCACGCCCCAGCAAGAAGAGTTCACTTCCACATCAACAACTCACCCCCCAGCAAGAAGAGCCCCTCTTCCACATCAACAACTCACCCCCCATTAAGTAGAGATTACCTTCCACATCAACAACTCATCCCCCAGCAAGAAGAGCTCACCTTCCACATCATCAACTCACCCCCCAACAAGAAGAGCTCACCTTCCACATCAACAACTCACCCCCCCAGCAAGAAGAGCTCACCTTCCACATCAACAAGTCACCCCCCAGCAAGAAGAGTTCACCTTCCACATCAACAACTCACCCCCCATTAAGTAGAGCTCACCTTCCACATCAACAACTCACCCCCCAGCAAGAAGAGTTCACCTTCCACATCAACAACTCACCCCCCAGCAAGAAGAGCCCCTCTTCCACATCAACAACTCACCCCCCATTAAGTAGAGCTCACCTTCCACATCAACAACTCACCCCCCAGCAAGAAGAGTTCACCTTCCACATCAACAACTCACCCCCCAGCAAGAAGAGCTCACCTTCAACATCAATGGTCAACAATTCACCCCCAGCAAGAAGAGCTCACCTTCAACATCAATGGTCAACAACTCACCCCCCAGCAAGAAGAGCTCACCTTCCACATCGATGGTCAACAACTCACCCCCCAGCAAGATGAGCTCACCTTCAACATCAATGGTCAACAACTCACCCCCCAGCAAGAAGAGCTCACCTTCCACATCGATGGTCAACAACTCACCCCCCAGCAAGATGAGCTCACCTTCCACATCAACAACTTACCCCCCAGCAAGAAGAGCTCACCTTCCACATCAACAACTCACCCCCCAGCAAGAAGAGTTCACATTCCACATCGATGGTCAACAACACACCCCCCAGCAAGAAGAGCTCACCTTCCACATCGATGGTCAACAACACACCCCCAAGCAAGAAGAGCTCACCTTCCACATCGATGGTCAACAACACACCCCCAAGCAAGAAGAGCTCACCTTCAACATCAATGGTCAACAATTCACCCCCAGCAAGAAGAGCTCACCTTCAACATCAATGGTCAACAATTCACCCCCCAGCAAAAAGAGCTCACCTTCCACATCAATGGTCAACAACTCACCCCCCAGCAAGAAGAGCTCACCTTCCACATCAATGGTCAACAACTCACCCCCCAGCAAGAAGAGCTCACCTTCAACATCAATGGTCAACACCTCTCCCCCCACTTCACATACAGTCACATACTGTACCTTGGCAATGTCTAGTTTGGAGAACCTGGCTAGCAACCGACATACCTGGTGTTCCACCTGGGTGTCACACACCTCCAGGACATAATCACAGAGGAGAATCCAACGGCCTGCACACGAACCCCAGCAGCAGGGGCAACACACTCTTCCTGTGGCAAACCATGCAGGTCTGACTTTGGCCTGCACAGCCACACGCACTGGCACGACCACCCCACACAGGCAAGTGTACAAGGAGCCAGAGACTATGTGTTTGTGTGTGTGTGTGTGTGTGTGTGTGTCTTACTTGGCCCATTCTGGATGGCTGGACACAGTCTCGTTGATAAGGTTACTGGTGACCTCTATGATATGAACACTCTCATGATGAACCTAGAGAGAGAGAGAGAGAGAGAGAGAGAGAGAGAGAGAGAGAGAGAGAGAGAGAGAGAGAGGTTATGCTGAAAATAGCCTATATCTCAATTAGCTATGTACAGTGGAAGAGGAGGAAATCAAACTATGGTAAGCTCTGAGGAACACACAGTACCGCACCATAGCAGTGAGCAGGAGACCCATGAGCAGAGTTCCTGTCACCAGCAGGAAGATGATGAAGATACTGATGAGTTTATCCAGGGAGCGCTCCAACCATATGACCATCTACAGAGAGAGAGAGAGAGAGGGAGCGAGAGAGAGAGGGAGAACAGACAGAGAGTGAGAGACTTAAGTCAGTATCTGCCATTAGGAGTTGTTGCAGATGTGACTGGACACATGGAGAAACCTGTGTCCTTCTCCCCTGGGAAACCAGAGACCAAGGCAGACATTCTGTGTCTGAACTAAAGCCTACCGCCGCCATCTTGGATCCTGAGAACAGCCTGTGTACACAGACACACTATCACACACCATGCATGAGTGTATGCATGTTAAACCCCAGGGCTGTGTGTGAGATGTGTGCTCTGTCTGCAGGCTCATCTCTTCACACGTCTTTATTGTAACTTTAAGAGGAAGTTCCTCTAAGGGCCACAGAGAAGGACAGTCACTTCCCAGTATTTAGGTTTCTCTATGTTCCCTGCCTTATAACAACCCTATGATACCTTATGACAGCATTATGACACCTTCCTAAGTGACCTGGGAGTGTGTGAGGTCACTGAGGAAGAATGCTGAACGTTACCATCAGGAGGCTGAAGGTGATGGTGAGATATTAGTAAGGCGGTGTCCCAGTGGTATTACACAACATGGCCACCGACCTGACAGGACATGAAGCAATATGGTGGCAACCTCAGAGTATTGGGACACATCAAGTCAACACATAACAGAACGAGAATCTGAGAGAAAATCTAGAAAATCTACAATATAGACTCTACAGAAATATAGACTACAGCAAAGCTCAGCTCAAGACCAGTCAGAATCAGAAATCAGTTTGATGTAAATGCTGTTTTAAAGGTAGACTCAGCGATATGACGTAGATGCATAAAGTAACCAGTGAGTGGGTCAATTTCCACAACAACTAAGAGCGTTGGAGAGAGGCTCAACTTCTCCTCTGTTTTGGTCCCATAGCTAGCACGCCCTATCAGTGTGAAGCGAACCTGTGCACATGCGCGAATACTGTGTGACTGTGTGAAAGCAAAGTCTTGTATCTCACTCATCTCAATATCAGCCGTGCTGCTCGAGGCTGAGTCTACCTTTAAAGATGCTAATCTAACGCCTTCACTACAGAATAGTCATTAATATGGATCAGACTCCAACTCAACCCAACCCAGTACCAGCTCAGTCCCACCCCTCCCAAACCCATGTCACCCCCAGGACCCCACCCAGATCTTTCTTTAGGCGGTCTGCTAATGCCCCTCCATGGTACAGCTCTTCATTTCCAGAGCTAGGGAATAGCAGGGGGCGTCTACCCTGTCTTGGTAATAGTAGGGGCAGCCCTGCCCCCCCCCCAACCCAACCCCCCCGGCACTCCCCTCAGCTTGGTCTAAAGCAGTTTCTTCTCTCCATGCACCTCACACACGCTCAGAAGCCAACCAGATCAGAGGAGAAGCTAAGGAAGGTTGAGGAGCCAATGAATGAGCTCGTCCCACCGTAGCTTCACCACAACAGAAGCAGGAAGCAGGAAGCAGGGAGGAAGTGAGGTCAGCGAGGGGCGGAGACAGGATGGAGGGATGACAGTGGATGGTTACAGCGTTACTCCAAGCTACTATAGGGCGCTTACACTGCTTCACACATTCTCTTTCTTCCTTCCTTTATCATTCTCTCTCTTTTGTTCTCTGACTATTTCATACACACTCTTCCTCTTCTTCTCTCTTTAATTCTCATTTTGACATTATTTCAGACACACACTTTCAAGCTCTCTCTCTCTCGCTCTCTCTCTCTCAGCAGAGCTCTCCTCCAGAACATTACCTGCTTGTTAAGCCAATGCCAGAGCTTCAGGAGGAGACAAAGAGACATTGGGGAAATTATTATTTGACAGACCTGTGAAGCAATCATCACATGGTTCCCAAGCACAAACAACACAGATTGTGATTGGATACAGGCAGTAAAGGTCGGCTTTAGAAAACAGGAAGTGCTGCAGGGAATTTCTGATTGGATGCAGGGAGTGAATGCCGTTCTGATTGGATACAAGATGTGTCAACGTGTGCTTGAGCAGAATAGAAAAAACAACAAAACGGTGCAGAGAAAAAGAGAGCGAGAGTGCAATATTTTATCTTCTTTCCTCATTGAGGTGTAGAGGTGAAGACAAAGGGGGTGAGACAAGGGGGTGTGATGAGGGGGTGAGACAAGAGGTAAAACAATTAAGTGACCTAATTCAATAGTAATATTAACCTGTAGGGAGATCATTCAGTAGTAAAATTAACCTGTAGGGAGATCATTCAGTAGTAATATTAACCTGTAGGGAGATCATTCAGTAGTAATATTAACCTGTAAGATCATTCAGTAGTAATATTAACCTGTAGGGAGATCATTCAGTAGTAATATTAACATGTAGGGAGATCATTCAGTAGTAATATTAACCTGTAGGGAGATCATTCAGTAGTAATATTAACCTGTAGGGAGATCATTCAGTAGTAATATTAACCTGTAGGGAGATCATTCAGTAGTAATATTAACATGTAGGGAGATCATTCAGTAGTAATATTAACCTGTAGGGAGATCATTCAGTAGTAATATTAACCTGTAGGGAGATCATTCAGTAGTAATATTAACCTGTAGGGAGATCATTCAGTAGTAATATTAACCTGAAGGGAGATCATTCAGTAGTAATATTAACCTGTAGGGAGATCATTCAGTAGTAAAATTAACCTGTAGGGAGATCATTCAGTAGTAATATTAACCTGTAGGGAGATCATTCAGTAGTAATATTAACCTGTAGGGAGATCATTCAGTAGTAATATTAACATGTAGGGAGATCATTCAGTAGTAATATTAACCTGTAGGGAGATCATTCAGTAGTAATATTAACCTGTAGAGAGATCATTCAGTAGTAATATTAATCTGTAGGGAGATCATTCAGTAGTAATATTAACCTGTAGGGAGATCATTCAGTAGTAATATTAACCTGTAAGATCATTCAGTAGTAATATTAACCTGTAGGGAGATCATTCAGTAGTAATATTTACCTGTAGGGAGATCATTCAGTAGTAATATTAACCTGTAGGGAGATCATTCAGTAGTAATATTAACCTGTAGGGAGATCATTCAGTAGTAATATTAACCTGTAGGGAGATCATTCAGTAGTAATATTTACCTGTAGGGAGATCATTCAGTAGTAATATTAACCTGTAAGATCATGCAGTAGTAATATTAACCTGTAGGGAGATCATTCAGTAGTAATATTAACCTGTAAGATCATTCAGTAGTAATATTAACCTGTAGGGAGATCATTCAGTAGTAATATTAACCTGTAGGGAGATCATTCAGTAGTAATATTAACCTGTAAGATCATTCAGTAGTAATATTAACCTGTAGGGAGATCATTCAGTAGTAATATTAATCTGTAGGGAGATCATTCAGTAGTAATATTAACCTGTAGGGAGATCGTTCAGTAGTAATAATAACCTGTAGGGATATCATTCAGTAGTAATATTAACCTGTAGGGAGATCATTCAGTAGTAATATTAACCTGTAGGGAGATCATTCAGTAGTAATATTAACCTGTAGGGAGATTGTTCAGTAGTAATATTAACCTGTAGGGAGATCATTCAGTAGTAATATTAACCTGTAGGGAGATCATTCAGTAGTAATATTAACCTGTAGGGAGATCATTCAGTAGTAATATTAACCTGTAGGGAGATCGTTCAGTAGTAATATTAACCTGTAGGGATATCATTCAGTAGTAATATTAACCTGTAGGGAGATCGTTCAGTAGTAATATTAACCTGTAGGGAGATCATTCAGTAGTAATATTAACCTGTAGGGAGATTGTTCAGTAGTAATATTAACCTGTAGGGAGATCATTCAGTAGTAATATTAACCTGTAGGGAGATCATTCAGTAGTAATATTAACCTGTAGGGAGATTGTTCAGTAGTAATATTAACCTGTAGGTAGATCATTCAGTAGTAATATTAACCTGTAGGGAGATCGTTCAGTAGTAATATTAACCTGTAGGGAGATCATTCAGTAGTAATATTAACCTGTAAGATCATTCAGTAGTAATATTAACATGTAGGGAGATCATTCAGTAGTAATATTAACCTGTAGAGAGATCATTCAGTAGTAATATTAACCTGTAGGGAGATCATTCAGTAGTAATATTAACCTGTAGGGAGATCATTCAGTAGTAATAATAACCTGTAGGGATATCATTCAGTAGTAATATTAACCTGTAGGGAGATCATTCAGTAGTAATATTAACCTGTAGGGAGATCATTCAGTAGTAATATTAACCTGTAGGGAGATCATTCAGTAGTAATATTAACCTGTAGGGAGATCATTCAGTAGTAATATTAACCTGTAGGGAGATCATTCAGTAGTAATATTAACCTGTAGGGAGATCATTCAGTAGTAATATTAACCTGTAGGGAGATCATTCAGTAGTAATATTAACCTGTAGGGAGATCATTCAGTAGTAATATTAACCTGTAGGGAGATCATTCAGTAGTAATATTAACCTGTAGGGAGATCATTCAGTAGTAATATTAACCTGTAGGGAGATCATTCAGTAGTAATATTAACCTGTAGGGAGATCATTCAGTAGTAATATTAACCTGTAGGGAGATCATTCAGTAGTAATATTAACCTGTAGGGAGATCATTCAGTAGTAATATTAACCTGTAGGGAGATTGTTCAGTAGTAATATTAACCTGTAGGGAGATCATTCAGTAGTAATATTAACCTGTAGAGAGATCATTCAGTAGTAATATTAACCTGTAGGGAGATCATTCAGTAGTAATATTAACCTGTATGGAGATCATTCAGTAGTAATATTAACCTGAAGGGAGATCGTTCAGTAGTAATATTAACCTGTAGGGAGATCATTCAGTAGTAATATTAACCTGTAGGGAGATCATTCAGTAGTAATATTAACCTGTAGGGAGATCATTCAGTAGTAATATTAACCTGTAAGATCATTCAGTAGTAATATTAACCTGTAGGGAGATCATTCAGTAGTAATATTAACCTGTAGGGAGATCATTCAGTAGTAATATTAACCTGTAGGGAGATCATTCAGTAGTAATATTAACCTGTAGGGAGATCATTCAGTAGTAATATTAACCTGTAGGGAGATCATTCAGTAGTAATATTAACCTGTAGGGAGATCATTCAGTAGTAATATTAACCTGTAGGGAGATCATTCAGTAGTAATATTAACCTGTAGGGAGATCGTTCAGTAGTAATAATAACCTGTAAGATCATTCAGTAGTAATATTAACCTGTAGGGAGATCGTTCAGTAGTAATAATAACCTGTAAGATCATTCAGTAGTAATATTAACCTGTAGGGAGATCATTCAGTAGTAATATTAACCTGTAGGGAGATCATTCAGTAGTAATATTAACCTGTAGGGAGATCATTCAGTAGTAATATTAACCTGTAGGGAGATCATTCAGTAGTAATATTAACCTGTAGGGAGATCATTCAGTAGTAATATTAACCTGTAGGGAGATTGTTCAGTAGTAATATTAACCTGTAGGGAGATCATTCAGTAGTAATATTAACCTGTAGGGAGATCGTTCAGTAGTAATATTAACCTGTAGGGAGATCATTCAGTAGTAATATTAACCTGTAGGGAGATCATTCAGTAGTAATATTAACCTGTAGGGAGATCATTCAGTAGTAATATTAACCTGTAGGGAGATCATTCAGTAGTAATATTAACCTGTAGGGAGATCATTCAGTAGTAATATTAACCTGTAGGGAGATCATTCAGTAGTAATATTAACCTGTAGGGAGATTGTTCAGTAGTAATATTAACCTGTAGGGAGATCGTTCAGTAGTAATAATAACCTGTAGGGAGATCATTCAGTAGTAATATTAACCTGTAGGGAGATCATTCAGTAGTAATATTAACCTGTAGGGAGATCATTCAGTAGTAATATTAACCTGTAGGGAGATCATTCAGTAGTAATATTAACCTGTAGGGAGATCGTTCAGTAGTAATAATAACCTGTAGGGATATCATTCAGTAGTAATATTAACCTGTAGGGAGATCATTCAGTAGTAATATTAACCTGTAGGGAGATCATTCAGTAGTAATATTAACCTGTAGGGAGATCATTCAGTAGTAATAATAACCTGTAGGGAGATCATTCAGTAGTAATATTAACCTGTAGGGAGATCATTCAGTAGTAATATTAACCTGTAGGGATATCATTCAGTAGTAATATTAACCTGTAGGGAGATCATTCAGTAGTAATATTAACCTGTAGGGAGATCGTTCAGTAGTAATAATAACCTGTAGGGAGATCGTTCAGTAGTAATAATAACCTGTAGGGAGATCATTCAGTAGTAATATTAACCTGTAGGGAGATCATTCAGTAGTAATATTAACCTGTAGGGAGATCATTCAGTAGTAATATTAACCTGTAGGGAGATCATTCAGTAGTAATATTAACCTGTAGGGAGATTGTTCAGTAGTAATAATAACCTGTAGGGAGATCATTCAGTAGTAATAATAACCTGTAGGGAGATCATTCAGTAGTAATATTAACCTGTAGGGAGATCATTCAGTAGTAATATTAACCTGTAGGGAGATCATTCAGTAGTAATAATAACCTGTAGGGAGATCGTTCAGTAGTAATATTAACCTGTAAGATCATTCAGTAGTAATATTAACCTGTAGGGAGATCATTCAGTAGTAATAATAACCTGTAGGGAGATCATTCAGTAGTAATAATAACCTGTAGGGAGATCATTCAGTAGTAATATTAACCTGTAGGGAGATCATTCAGTAGTAATATTAACCTGTAGGGAGATCATTCAGTAGTAATATTAACCTGTAGGGAGATCGTTCAGTAGTAATATTAACCTGTAGGGAGATCATTCAGTAGTAATATTAACCTGTAGGGAGATCATTCAGTAGTAATATTAACCTGTAGGGAGATCGTTCAGTAGTAATAATAACCTGTAAGATCATTCAGTAGTAATATTAACCTGTAGGGAGATCGTTCAGTAGTAATATTAACCTGTAGGGAGATCGTTCAGTAGTAATATTAACCTGTAGGTAGATCATTCAGTAGTAATAATAACCTGTAGGGAGATCGTTCAGTAGTAATAATAACCTGTAAGGGGATTATTCATATATCACAGAGAAGACCATCTCCTGCGTCTTCACCCAGCTTCAACCCTTACCTTAACTGTCCAGAACCGTTACCCCAGGGTAAACAGGACCCTACACTGCTGCTAGCCGATCAAAATCACAGAATCACTGTCGATAAGAATTGTGTTGTATCTTGTCTACAGTGTTGTGTGTCTCAGGGAGGTTGGCAGGGTGGCTGTGTGTCTCAGGGAGGTTGGCAGGGTGGCTGTGTGTCTCAGGGAGGTTGGCAGGGTGGCTGTGTGTCTCAGGGAGGTTGGCAGGGTGGCTGTGTGTCTCAGGGAGGTTGGCAGGGTGGCTGTGTGTCATCAGGGAGGTTGGCAGGGTGGCTGTGTGTCTCAGGGAGGTTGGCAGGGTGGCTGTGTGTCTCAGGGAGGTTGGCAGGGTGGCTGTGTGTCTTATGGAGGTTGGCAGGGTGGCTGTGTGTCTCAGGGAGGTTGGCAGGGTGGCTGTGTGTCTCAGGGAGGTTGGCAGGGTGGCTGTGTGTCTCAGGGAGGTTGGCAGGGTGGCTGTGTGTCTCAGGGAGGTTGGCAGGGTGGCTGTGTGTCAGGGGTTGGCAGGGTGGCTGTGTGTA
>NC_138295.1:80455000-80470000 GCF_965601325.2 Salmo salar | reverse complement strand
GATGGTGTTAGCAGCGAACGACAACACCTGTCCTGACAGCTCACCTGAGTTACCAGGGACAGGTGGTTTCTCTTGAGAGCCCACGATGAGGAGCGTGACCACGATTACAAACACAGGAACTCTCCACGAGCCAGTCAGAGACACTAGAGAGAGAGGCATGAGGGAGAGGGGGGGGGGGGGGGGGGTATATGGTGAGAGGGGCGTATGGCAGTGTGATGAATAATGAACAGTAAACTCCTTTTGAAACTACATCAGAATGTACTACTACCCCCCCTGTAAATACCTCTGTCCTAGCAGTGCTTCAGCTCTCATCAGAATGTACTACTACCCCCCCTGTAAATACCTCTGTCCTAGCAGTGCTTCAGCTCTCATCAGAATGTACTACTACCCCCCCTGTAAATACCTCTGTCCTAGCAGTGCTTCAGCTCTCATCAGAATGTACTACTACCCCCCTGTAAATACCTCTGTCCTAGCAGTGCTTCAGCTCTCATCAGAATGTACTACTACCCCCCCTGTAAATACCTCTGTCCTAGCAGTGCTTCAGCTCTCATCAGAATGTACTACTACCCCCCCTGTAAATACCTCTGTCCTAGCAGTGCTTCAGCTCTCATCAGAATGTACTACTACCCCCCCTGTAAATACCTCTGTCCTAGCAGTGCTTCAGCTCTCATCAGAATGTACTACTACCCCCCCTGTAAATACCTCTGTCCTAGCAGTGCTTCAGCTCTCATCAGAATGTACTACTACCCCCCCTGTAAATACCTCTGTCCTAGCAGTGCTTCAGCTCTCATCAGAATGTACTACTACCCCCCCTGTAAATACCTCTGTCCTAGCAGTGCTTCAGCTCTCATCAGAATGTACTACTACCCCCCCTGTAAATACCTCTGTCCTAGCAGTGCTTCAGCTCTCATCAGAATGTACTACTACCCCCCCTGTAAATACCTCTGTCCTAGCAGTGCTTCAGCTCTCATCAGAATGTACTACTACCCCCCTGTAAATACCTCTGTCCTAGCAGTGCTTCAGCTCTCATCAGAATGTACTACTACCCCCCCTGTAAATACCTCTGTCCTAGCAGTGCTTCAGCTCTCATCAGAATGTACTACTACCCCCCCTGTAAATACCTCTGTCCTAGCAGTGCTTCAGCTCTCATCAGAATGTACTACTACCCCCCCTGTAAATACCTCTGTCCTAGCAGTGCTTCAGCTCTCATCAGAATGTGCTACTACATAAATACCTACAAAGTTACCTCCACTCCCTCTCCCACTCCCTCCCTCTCCCACTCCCTCTTCCACTCCCCTGTCTTTATCCAGGTAGAAGAGTAGTATGGTCCAGACAGGTACAGGCATGGCTCTCACTCACATAGCTCCTCCTCTCTCTCCCTCCCTCTCTCCCCCTCTCCTCACCCAGGTAGAAGAGTAGTATGGTCCAGACAGGTACAGACATAGTTCTCAGGTATCTCTCTGTACCGGGGCTCCATTTGCAGACTACAGCCAGCACATACCCCAACACCACTGCCATCACCTAGAGAGAGGAAGACAGGAAGATAGAAGATGGGGGAGGGGTAGAGCGAGAGAGAGGGACAGAGAGGGAGGGAGTAGAGAGAGAGAGGGGGACAGAGAGGGAGGGGCAGAGAGAGAGAAGATGATGGAGAGAGTAGAGAGAGACAGAGACAATGAGGGAGTAGAGAGAGAGACAGAGAGAGAGAGAGAGAAGATGAGGGAGGGAGTAGAGAGAGACGGAGACAATGAGGGAGTAGAGAGAGAGACAGAGAGAGAGAGAGAGAAGATGAGGGAGGGAGTAGAGAGAGACAGAGACAATGAGGGAGTAGAGAGAGAGACAGAGAGAGAGAGAGAGAAGATGAGGGAGGGAGTAGAAAGAGACAGAGACAATGAGGGAGTAGAGAGAGAGACAGAGTGAGAGAGAGAAGATGAGGGAGGGAGTAGAGAGAGAGGGAGACAGAGAGAGAAAGAAGATGAGGGAGGGAGTAGAGAGAGACAGAGACAATGAGGGAGTAGAGAGAGAGACAGAGTGAGAGAGAGAAGATGAGGGAGGGAGTAGAGAGAGAGGGAGACAGAGAGAGAAAGAAGATGAGGGAGGGAGTAGAGGGAGGGAGAGAGAGGATGAGGGAGGGAGTTGAGAGAGACAGACGATGAGGGAGTAGAGAGAGAGAGACAGAGAGAGAAGATGAGGGACGGAGTAGAGAGAGACAGACGATGAGGGAGTAGAGAGAGAGAGGGACAGAGAGGGAGAGAGACAGAGAGAGAAGATGAGGGAGGGAGTAGAGAGAGAGGGGGGGACAGAGAGAGAGAGAAGATGAGGGAGGGAGTAGAGAGAGAGGGGGGGACAGAGAGAGAGAGAAGATTAGGGAGGGAGTAGAGAGAGAGAGAGACACAGAGAGAATATGAGGGAGGGAATAGAGGGAGAGAGGGGGACAGAGAGAGAGAGAGATGAGGGAGGGAGTAGAGAGAGAGAGATGAGGGAGGGAGTAGAGAGAGAGAGAGAGAGAGAATATGAGGGAGGGTGTAGAGAGAGAGAGACAGAGAGAATATGAGGGAGGGAGTAGAGAGAGAGAGAGACAGAGAGAATATGAGGGAGGGAGTAGAGAGAGAGAGGGGGACAGAGAGAGAGAGAGAAGATGAGGTAGGGAGTAGAGAGAGAGAGAGAGAGAGAGAGAGAGAGAGAGAGAGAGAGAGAGAGGGGGGGGGGGGGGGGGCAGAGAGAGAGAGGGAAGATGAGGGAGGGAGTAGAAAGAGAGAAAAAGCAGAATGTACTTTTATAAGAGTTCTTTATCTATTTTATAAAGAGTTTAAGGAAATTCTTCATAGTTATGGACAGTAGCCTAATATCCACACACACGCACGCACGCACACGCACACACACAAAGCCAAGGCCTGTGAAAGGTCTCAGGAAATCTAAATGTAGTTAGCTGAGTACTTGATTCATGTAAGGGCTGCAGTCTTATCACCTGCCCATCCATCCTGTTGTAGACTACAGTATTGGAAAAGCCTTTCTTATTGTTGTGGGGGCCTTCCTCCTTCAGCGTCAGTAGTGTCCCTGTCACTCACCCACACAGAGTGGAAGCAGTCCAGCGCGCTCCCGATGACGTCACACACGTGCCCGATGATCACCTGCATGCCAATGACGCTCCAGAACAGGTAAAAGAAGTAGATGAGTGGCGCGCCCGCCCCGATCACCAGCAGCACGGTGAGCCTCTCCAGCACCAGACCCCCCAGGAAATCCACTCCGTGGTTGAAACACCACACCGGGACCAGCAGCGTCCCCAGGAGTATCGGCGTCCCGGTGTCCTGCAGGCCGTTGAGCCAGGAGCGTCCCAACCGGGCTAGGGAGTGTTTGAATGGGTGGAGGAAGGTCCCGCAGAGAACGGCCCAGAGCAGTGGTCTCAGAAAGGCTTCCAGGATAAAGAAGACTAGCACAGCCGCTCCACAACAGATAGCCACGAAAATCATCGCTCCTGTGTTGTAGAAGGCCTGTTTGATGTTCTTGTCGAATTTGAGGGAGGAAGGCTGGCTGAGTAGCTGGCTCATCATGCCCACCGCTGGCTGGACGCTCTCGGAGAACGAGACGTAGTGAGGCCGGGCGGAACTAGGGGTTTCCGCGGGAGAGGAAGGAGCCGGCTCTGCCTCCGGCCCCGAGTCCTCCTCGTCTGCCATCTTCAATGAATCCGCTTCGGTCTGCGTCCTCCTGCGGATCCACCCAATACCACCACAGACGGAAGAAGGAGCGTTAGTTTCCAGTATGTTTGATACCGCTATCACACATGAGGAACAACACAACACTAGACGTACTGGTGACGTAACCGTCGCAAGGTATGATGGGTATTGTAGCTGGTGCCAGACAGAGCTGTGCCAGAGAGAGCGGTGCTCACTGCTTAGTTTGCTGCTAGTAGCCTACTCTTTGGAATGCCCAGTTGAACTACACACAGAAACTTGAATAAACAGACCTTTGTCAGAGAATCACCACGAATTGAGGATGTCCGTGCTGTCACCTAGGAAATATGCAAAGTAATCACATATTTGCATCACCTATCATTACAAAACAGTTATAGGTAAAACTTCATTTTAAGTGCCCATATTAGAGTGAAATTACATGTGTAATTACACTGTAACAAGTATTGTAGTTAACTGTATCAACCAATAGTTACACTGTAATAACTACATGTAACCGGTAATAATTGCGGTCTGAAATTACAAAGGTGTAACAATGAATCCTTGTTGCCACGCTTGTTACAAATGGGCAGGTTTCCACTAAATTCACCAATTTAGTGGTTCGCTTCTTCTCAGCTGCATACAGTTACAACTGTCACAAAGGTTGTGATCCCTCGTGGATGCGCTGGGTGTCAGAGAGATGATGCTCAATAGGCTCTAATTACTTAGCGTTGAATGTGTACTGTTGAAAAAAGATCTCCACTCAACGTTATTGCTAGCACTTGCCACTAAAATAAAGTGTACCATCTGGGTTAATTTGATCATCCCAGATGAGGAAAAACACACTATTTGACACACTAGTGTACTTATACAGTACACTATACATCCTTACAACCTGGCCCTTATTTTAAAGCTTCTGGAAGTTTCACTTAATTTCTGTGAAATTAACTGAAACTTCCAGAAGCTTGAGGGCCAGGTTGTCAGGATGTGTACTGTATAAGTACACATTAATTACAACTAAGTACCCCTCAAGATACACTTCATTTTAACTAGCTAAATCCTGTGTAACAACTAGTAATTACATTGTACTTAGGAAAACATTACATGTACTATGCTTTGAAGTAGTGTATTTTTCCACATCTGCGATACCACCCATATTAGATCCCAGTCAGTGAGGTTGACTTACTGATCTGTTCTGATCTGTTCTTACCAGTTAACCCAGATGGAACACTTTATTTTGGGGGCAGGTGCTAGCAACACCACTGAGTGGAGATGTAGTTAGAACAGTACACATTCAACGCTAAGTAATTAGAGGCTATTGAGCATAGGCTATCTCTGACACCCAGCGCATCCACGAGGAATCACAACCTTTGTGACAGTTGTAACTGTATGCAGCTGAGAAGCGAAGCTCTAAATTGGTGAATTTAGTGGATACCTGCCCATTTGTAACAAGCATGGTAACAAGCATTAATTGTTGCACCTCTGTAATTGCATACCTCAATTACTCCTAGTTACATGTTGTTGTTACACTGTAACTATGAGCTGTTACAATTAACTACAATACCTGTTACACTGTAATTACACTGTAATAAGGATCTTTTTAAAATGAAGTGTTACCCAGATATCTGTAGTCTATCCCTATCCTCTATTATCTGGAATTATTTTGAATGTGCTGCTTTTCCAAAAATATGTCAATGCCCATTATTTGTTCCCAGCCCAGAGCAACCCACACAGATGTTGTATGGTTTGTTCCCAGCCCAGAGCAACCCACACAGATGTTGTATGGTTTGTTCCCAGCCCAGAGCGACCCACACAGATGTTGTATGGTTTGTTCCCAGCCCTGAGCAACCCACACAGATGTTGTATGGTTTGTTCCCAGCCCAGAGCGACCCACACAGATGTTGTATGGTTTGTTCCCAGCCCTGAGCAACCCACACAGATGTTGTATGGTTGTGTGATTCATTGTAAATTCATTAGATTGCAGATGAAATGTATGTTGCCTGAGGGGCACATGATGCAGCTGACAGAGCCATCACATGACCCACAGGGATGAAAACAACATGTTGGTGTGTATTTATTACTGAACACAGCTTTATTGATAACAAAAACACTTGCATGTTGGACACTAGACACTGTTTCAGCGAGGAAGCATTTCCATGGAACCCAACGGTTCAGTGAACGGTACAAATACAACTGGACTCTGTGCCATAGATTCCTTCAGCTTTAGGCCATATGCTGCAGGGCCAAGGCAAGCTGTCAGACAGAGCCCCCGTCCCTGGCTGTCATCATGTCCACTACAGCCTCAGTGCTGATGGGTGTGTTATTGCATATCTACAAAGGAATCATGCGCCATCAATCATACAGTCAGCTGCCCTATCGTCAGCAAACAGTTATCACACACACACACACACACCTCGCCACAGGCAAATGAAACATGACCTAGCATGTGGTGAAATAAAGCAGTCCTAAGAAAATGGACCCTCTCACACATAGAGAGAAAAGAGAACCCTGTCTTAATCATCAGCATGTAAAATGGCATTGTGGAAAACAGTATAGAGTTCAGTGTTACACAGTGAGACTGGGGCTGAAACAAACAAACAAAACATCTGTTCAACCACCTAGTCTTAGTTTCTGTATACAAATACTATAATACTACTACTACTAATACTGTATTTCCCCTGTGGAGAATGAGTGTTGTGTAAAGTATGGCTGCATACAGAAGCAGTATGTTTCAGCAGGATAATAAACTATGAGCTGTCTGCTTTTCTTTGGCTCACATCAATCTGGATGGTTCTCTCTAAGTGAAGTCTCTCTCCAGTCTCAGTAGTCTGTCCCAGTGTGTAATGTCTCCTTGTATCGTGTCCGTAGGTTCTTCACATATTCAGGGTCCAGTTGTGATTCGCCACATGTGTTGGAGTAATACTTGTTGTCAGGAGTGTAATACCTTACTGTCGTAAACATAAATACACTAAATGAAATACCTTACTAAAACTAAAGGTTATGCTACTGTTCTCTAGAAACACATACAGTATTTCAGATATTCTGACTAATGGGTTAGTGTATGTTGTTATGGTAGCACAATACAATTTTCAGAATGATTTGCAAGCTTCCTGATGAGTCCTCAATGTAAATTATATATAGTATCCTACTGTATATATTTATTAATATATATTTATAGTGTAATTCTGTGTAAAGAGCACCCTGCATTGAGGGTGTGGCAGACAGAAATACAATGTGAACTCTCAGTCTTATTGCTGTCTCTTTCCTCTTCTCTCCACTTCTCTCCTCGTCTCCTCTCATCTCTCCACTTCTCTCCTCGTCTCCTCTCTCCTCGTCTCCTCTCATCTCTTCACTTGTCTCCTCTCGTCTCTACTCGTCTCTTCTCTCCTCTTCTGTTCTCTTCTGCCATCTCGTCTCCTCTCTCCTCTCGTCTCCTCTCTTCTCTCCTCTCTCTGGGTTAATTGGTCGTTTCTTCTCTTCTCTCTTTTGTCTCCTCTCTCATCTTCTCTCCTCTTGTCTTCTCTCATCTCGTCTCCTCTCTCGTCTCGTCTCCTCTCTCTCAGGGGGTGCCCATCAGCAGATAGAAGGTGAGGGCTACTATGAGCAGCAGACAGAAGGGTGAGGAGAACGTCTGGTAGGCTGTAGACGGCATGAAGATGTCCTCATATTTATAGATGCTGATCATGTGATCGGAGACTGGCGGAGCATCGTTGTCATGACGTGTGATGGAACCTGGAGGAGAGGAGGAAAGAGAAGAGTGGGGGAGGAGAGTAAGAGAAAAAGGGTAGGGAAATAATTTACATGTAAAGTGCATTCGGAAAGAGCACAGATTTGGGAACTCAATCGAACATCTCTGGAGAGACCTGAAAATAACTGTGCAGCGACGCTCCCCATACAACCTGACAGAGCTTGAGAAGATCTGCAGAGATGAATGGGAGAAACTCCCCAAATACAGGTGTGCTAAGCTTGTAGCGTCATACCCAAGAAGCCTCGAGGCTGTAATCACTGCCAAAGGTGCTTCAACAAAGTACTGAGTAAAGGGTCTGAATACTTATTTAAATGTAATATTTCCAGTTTCTTATTTTGAATACATTTGCAAAAATGTCTAAAAACCTGTTTTCGCTTTGTCATTATGGAGTATTGTGTGTAGATTGAGGAGGAAAAAACATAATTTAATACATTTTAGAATAAGGCTGTAACGTAACAAAATGTGGAAAAAGTCAAGGGGTCTGAATACTTTCCGAATGGACTGTACATACTAATAAACACACACATCCACTCTCTGCACACACACAATACCACACACACACACACAGTCCTTGACTGACCTTGTATAGCAGGCCCCCAGGCCAACAGGTAGAACCAGGAGAGATGCAGATCCACCAGTGTCTCCTCTCTAGGGACGTAGAGCGGCCGTTTGAAGCGGCAGGTCACACGGTTGTTGTCAAACACGCCCTCTTCGTCCCTGGCAGGATTCCTCTTGATCTCCTTGGCCCACTGGCCCACGTTGTAGAAGTGATGGATACGAACACGCCCATTATCGTCATGGACACAGCCCATCACGTCATCTCCTCCCTGAGAGGGGTAGGGGTGAGGAGAACCAATCAGCATGAAGGATAGGTTGACCAATCAGCCTTGTTTTTGTGATGTGCCTTTCGTGGCAGACTTCATGTGTACCAGATGTAGTAAAAGCCTGAGCTGACTCTGACCCAAAATGTCTGTAGAGGTGCTGTTGACTAACCAAGAGTAGGCTGTATCAAAACAAAGAAAGTCCCACACTCTATACAGTGCATTCGGAAAGTATTCAGACCCCTTGACTTTTTCCATATTTTGTTACGTTACAGCCTTATTCTAAAATTGATTGAATTAAACATTTCCTTCATCAATCTACACACAATACCCCATAAGGACAAAGTGAAAACAGGCTTTTAGATTTTTTTTGCAAAATTATTACAAATAAAAAACAGAAATACCTTATTTACATAAGTATTCAGACCCTTTGCTATGAGACTCGAAATGGAGCTCAGGTGCATCCTGTTTCCATTGATCATCCTTGAGATGTTTCTACAACTTGATTGGAGTCCACCTGTGGTAAATTCAATTGATTGAACATGATTTGGAAAGGCACACACCTGTCTATATAAGGTCCCACAGTTGACAGTGCATGTCAGAGCAAAAACAAAGCCACGAGGTCGACGGAATTGTCCGTAGAGCTCAGAGACAGGATTGTGTCAAGCACAGATCTGGGGAAGGGTACCAAAACATTTCTGCAGCATTGAAGGTCCCCAAAAACACAGTGGCCTCCATCATTCTTAAATGGAAGAAGTTTGGATGTCACGACACCGACGGATGGTGGCGCCCCTCCTCGGCCGGGCGGAGCTCGGCGGTCGTCGTCGCCGGCCTACTAGCTGCCATCGATCCTTTTTTGTTTCACTTTCTGTTGGTTAGGTCTAGGTAGGCACGCACCTGTTTTGGGTTAGTCATTAGTATTGGGGGGTTATTTAGTTTAGCGTAGGATGTCTGTGTTTGTGCGTGATTGTGTTTCTTGTCCGGTTTATGTGCTTGAGGAACGTGTGTTGGTTTTTCTCTGCCTGTGGTTGGTTTCATTGTGTTCACCACCGCAGAATAATTTAAGGGCTGCGTCCCTATATTTTTGGCGACCACATCCAGTTTTCTTGAATAAAGAAGTGTGGTCAAGAATTCTCTGTCTCCTGCGCCTGACTCTACCTCTCCTGCTTTTTCGAGCCAGCCCGTGACATTGGAACCACCAAGACTCTTCCTAGACCTGGCTGCCTGGCCAAATTGAGCAATTGGGGGAGAAGAGCCTTGGTCAGGGAGGTGACCAAGAACCCCATGGTCACTCTGACAGAGCTCCGGAGTTCCTCCAGAGTTCCTCTGTGCAGCACTCCACCAATCAGGCCTTTCTGGTAGATTGGCCAGACGGAAGCCTCTCCTCAGTAAAAGGTACATGACAGCCCAGTTGGAGTTTGCCAAATGGCACCTAAAGGACTCTCAGACCATGAGAAACAAGATTCTCTGGTCTGATGAAACCAATGTTGAACTCTTTGGCCTGAATGCTAAGTGTCATGTCTGGAGGAAACCTGGCACCATCCCTACAGTGAAGCATGGTGGTGACAGCATCATGCAGTGGGGATGTTTTTCAGCTGCAGGGACTGGGAGACTAGTCAGGATCAAGGGAAAGATGAACGGAGCAAAGTACAAAGAGATCCTTGGGAAAACCTGCTCCAGAGCGCTCAGGACCTCAGACTGGGGTGAAGGTTCACCTTCAAACAGGACAACGATCCTAAGCACACAGACAAGACAACACAGGAGTGGCTTTGGGACGTCTCGAATGTCCTTGAGTGGCCCAGCCAGAGCCCAGACTTCAACCCGATCGAACATCTCTGGAGAGACCTGAAAATAGCTGTGCTGCGACGCTCCCCATCCAACCTGACAGAACTTGAGAGGATTTGCAGAGATGAATGGGAGAAACTCCCCAAATACAGGTGTGCCAAGCTTGTAGAGTCATACCCAAGAAGACTCGAGGCTGTAATCGCTGCCAAAGGTGCTTCAACAAAGTACTGAGTAAAGGGTCTGAATACTTATGCAAATGTTATATTTCAGTTTATTTTATTTTATAAATATGCAACAACAACAAAAAAAATGTGCTTTGTCATTATGGGGTATTGTGTGTAGATTGATGAAGGAAAAAATATTTAATCAATTTTTGAATAAGGCTGTAATGTAATAATGTCACGGTGTGATTTGGGTGGGCATTCTATTTTTTATATTTCTTTGTTTGATGGGTATGGTTTCCAATCAGAGGCAGCTGTCTATCTTGTCTCTGATTGGGGATCATACTTAGGCAGCCTTTTTCCCACCTTAGTTTGTGGGATCTTGATTTTGTATAGCTGCTGTATAGCCTGCAGAACTTACGTTCGTTTTTTTGTATTTTGTTGTTTTGTCGGTGTTCACTTTAAAATGTGGAAAAAGTCAAGGGGTCTGAATACTTTCTGAAGGCACTGTATATGCTCCCAACAATTGAATGGTTAAACCTAATAACATAATAACCTAATAACATAATAACATAATAACCTAATAACATAATACCCTAATAACATAATACCCTAATAACACAATAACCTAATAACATAATAACATAATACCCTAATAACATAATACCCTAATAACACAATAACCTTATAACATAATAACATAATAACCTAATAACCTAATAACATAACAACCAAATAACATAATAACATAACCTAATAACACAATAACCTAATAACATAATAACCTAATAACATTATACCCTAATAACATAATAACATAATACCCTAATAACATAATAACCTAATAACATAATAACCTAATAACATAATAATCAAATAACATAATAACATAACCTAATAGCACAATAACCTAATAACACAATAACCTAATAACATAATACCATAATAACATCATTGCAGAAATGTTGGTTATTAGGTTTACCCACTCAATTGTTGGAAGCAAATTTAGTGTAAGAACAGATCTCACGCATGCTCATACACACACACACACACACACACACACACCTATGCCCGCACACACACAGATACGGTCCCTTACCATCTTCTTGTCTGAGGAGAAGCCTACAGCCACCCAGCCGTCAGTGTCAGCACTCATCTCATACTCCACGTCTGTCCCGATCCGCCGGTAACTCATGAAATAGTCACACGTCTCTGCATCACACCCCGGCTTCCCATACCTACACACACACACACACACAGATTAAGAAATGTAACCTCTTCAGAGTGATGTGCTCCCACATCTGCCAGAGTGGGACCACAGTACACAGAGAAACCCCTGGACACACACACACACACACACACTGACCTTATGCAGCCCTTGGTGACTCCACAGTCTACGACTTTGATCCTGGCGAAGGGATCCACAGGAGGGGCGGTGGGGAAGGGGTAGCCTGGAGAACACACACCACATAAGAAATGTTTAGGCTACTGACCTGCCTCTAGTCATCTTCTACAAGTTGTACCATATGTCATTTGGTGGGTTTCAGCCTAATGTGCATTCAGGGAAGCACAACTGCTCCTTCACGTTTCATAACAACATTGGGATAGTTTGAAATATGTTATTTTAGTTAATTTATTAAAATCTAATAATATACAACATTTAATGTGCTCGCCCAATGCTCGCCCATCTCCAGGCCGGCCAGTGAGAGCCAGAGCGGGGAGCTGCGGGTAGCTGGCGGTAGCTGGCCAGGGTCCTGATCTATGCATGAGTGGACTCGGGTAGAAGTAAGACACTGTACGCTCGGTCTGTCAACCTGCGCATCATCACATAAATAGCCAATTAATTACGAATTACGTCTCAACCACAGATATGTAGATGCGCCCTCTGATTTCCATCAAGAAAAGGCCTACACATAAACACTGCCTTGATGACCATGAAGGCCACAGTAAGCTACATTCCTCGTTCAGAAATGGTCTATCCTGTATCCCTTTCTCACCATCATCCGATAGATGTCTAGACTCCAGGAACTCCGAGGCGAACGTACTGTATGAGTCCTTATGGGGCTCCTTGTGGCCCGGCTCTCCGTGGTCTCCGTGGCTCGCCCGCAGTGCGCCTTCATCCGTGGGGCTCGGCGCTACCCCCCGCCAACTGCCCTGGACCAGGAGCACCGCCAGCTGCAGCAGGCTGCGCAGGAAAATCATGGCCAAAAAGGGAGTATAAAAACGGTCTAAAGGAGACAGAACTGAGACGGAATCATCATTGTTGGTTGTATTTGAGCATTTCTTTACGGAGCCTGATCACTGGACATCAATCGCATCACTACAGAATATTTTCAACGCGGTTGTTTAGTGTGTCGTAGGCTATTTCCCGTAGTGTGAATGGGCGCGAGAGGAGCGGGATCCAGTGCGGTCAAACGAATGAGCCTCGGTTAAACCAATCTGGAAGATTGTAACTGAAAGATTTGTAACTGAACCGATCTGTTTTGCCAATTCACCTAAATCTTGTGGGAAACGGAGACGTCCATAATAATCCAAGTGATTGGATTTAATGTTAAAATAATGTAATAATATCCCAGTTTAGGGATGAATGTGTCTGTTGTTGGTTTCGCCCGTCTCCTCTCCTCTCTCCTAATGGCCCATTACGTCCATGATAGAGCCAATCACTGCAGCGTCCAATAGGAAACCTCGATGTACACTCAGCATTATCAATCTATCGTTTAAATTCCCATTCAGCACTGTTTATGTAAACACAGATGCCAATTGAATAACAATATGGGGTAATGTATGGGATTTATACATTTATTATGCTGTAATGTCTGCTATGGTAGGTTGGTTTCTTATTCCTTTCTGTGATGTGAAAATATTCTAGAATCTACATTGCATTTTATTGTTGACAGCATTGATAACTCCCAAGGACTAAGGCCAAACTGCTGAAAAAAAGCAGGATACACAATTTACCAGTGGTTACAACTGGCTTTACAAGGATTGTGATTCTCAAATCTCACCCATTCTTCTTCTCTTGTCAATAATACAAAGATAATCATTTTAATTGTTTGTCTTTAATGCTTGTTTATTTATTGGTTAGAGAGGAACATTGAACCCAGAGCAGCTAACATCAGACATCTGAATTCATTACAGAATGCATGGTGGTTCCCTTACAAAGTGAAGAGCAGGAAGCCCTGGAAAGTGTTAGGGTTATCAGTATCATCAAAGAGCCCACTGCCTGAGGGGAGACTCATGTAGACCACATCTCCCTCCTCCAGCTCTAGAGACAATGCATTAGATATGTACTGTATGTATTATCCTCATCATTATTATGTTCCAGTATCCAGGCACACACCCAGGGTTTGCGATTTGCGGTAATCAAAGCGGTGAATCTGAGTAGACTCCTCTCACTGGTGCTGTTTCACACTTTTCCATTTTCCATCAGAGACATACAGTATGTTCAATTGTCATGATTCCTTTACCAACACCAGTCTTTGTGTGAACGAGTCTTTACCTGAACAGCTGTCCGCACGGTGACACACGGTTTCAGAGCTGGTCATGGGTGCACCTCAGCCACGCTCAAGGTCCTAAACGATATCATAACCGCCATCGATAAGAGACATTACTGTGCAGTCGCATTCATGGACCTGGCCAAGGCTTTCGACTCTGTCAATCACCACATTCTTATCGGCAGACTCAATAGCCTTGGTTTCTCAAATGACTGCCTCGCCTGGTTTACCAACTACTTCTCAGATAGAGTTCAGTGTGTCAAATCAGAGGGCCTGTTGTCCGGACCTCTGGCAGTCTCTATGGGGGTGCCACAGGGTTCAATTCTCGGGCCGACTCTCTTCTCTGTATACATTAATGATGTTGCTCTTGCTGCTGGTGATTCTCTGATCCACCTCTACGCAGACGACACCATTCTGTATACTTCTGGCCCTTCTTTGGACACTGTGTTAACTACCCTCCAGATGAGCTTCAATGCTATACAACTCTCCTTCCGTGGCATCCAACTGCTCTTAAATACAAGTAAAACTAAATGCATGATCTTCAACCGATCGCTGCCCACACCCGCCCACCCGTCCAGCATCACTACTCTGGACGGTTCTGACTTAGAATATGTCAACATCTACAAATACCTAGGTGTCTGGTTAGACTGTAAACTCTCCTTCCAGACTCACATCAAACATCTCCAATCCAAAGTTAAATCTATAATTGGCTTCCTATTTCGCAACAAAGCATCCTTCACTCATGCTGCCAAACATACCCTAGTAAAACTGACCATCCTACCGATCCTCGACTTTGGCGATGTCATTTACAAAATAGCCTCCAACACTCTACTCAACAAATTGGATGCAGTCTATCACAGTGCCATCCGTTTTGTCACCAAAGCCCCATATACTACCCTCCACTGCGACCTGTATGCTCTCGTTGGCTGGCACTCGCTTCATACTTGTCGCCAAACCCACTGGCTCGAGGTCATCTACAAGTCTCTGCTAGGTAAAGCCCCGCCTTATCTCAGCTCACTGGTCACCATAGCAGCACCCACTCGTAGCACGCGCTCCAGCAGGTATATCTCACTGGTCACCCCCAAAGCCAATTCCTCCATTGGTCGTCTTTCCTTCCAGTTCTCTGCTGCCAATGACTGGAACGAACTGCAAAAATCTCTGAAGCTGGAGACTCATATCTCCCTCACTAGCTTTAAGCACCAGCTGTCAGAGCAGCTCACAGATCTCTGCACCTGTACATAGCCCATCTGTAAACAGCCCATCCAACTACCTCATCACCATACTGCATTTATTTATTTATCTTGCTCCTTTGCACCCCGGTATCTC
>NC_138295.1:80407500-80445000 GCF_965601325.2 Salmo salar | reverse complement strand
GACCAGAGAGAGGCCAAATAGAGACCAGAGAGAGCAGAGAAAGACCAGAGAGAGCAGAGAGAGAACAATGAGACAAGAGATAGACCAGAGAGAGCAGAGAGACCAGAGAGACCAGAGAGAGGCCAAATAGAGACCAGAGAGAGCAGAGAAAGACCAGAGAGAGCAGAGAGAGAACAATGAGACAAGAGAGAGACCAGAAAGAGACCAAAGAAAGACCATAGAGAGGCCAGAGCGACACCAAAGAAAGACCAGAGAGAGACCAGAGAGAGACGCAGAGAGACCGCAGAGAGACGAGACAGACCAGTGAGTGAGAGTCTTTGTAAGAAGTCGTCAGGTTAGTCTTACTGGACTAAGAACGGCCTGAGACATAATAACCTGTGGCCCACAACATCATTATCTCTGTCTCTCCCTCTCTCTATTTTCTGTCCTTTCTAGTCTCTGTCCGTCTCTCTCTCCCTCCCTCCTGGTCCTTTTCCCTCACTCCATTCTTCCCTCTCTCCGCATCTCTCTGCCATGTAGCAGTGATCATAGCTGAATGAACCTGTAGAGTCTTAATCAGAGCCTTGGCAGAAACATCCCTTACACCACCCCAATCATCTCCTACACACGCACACAAACACACTCCGCACGCGCACAGCAAACACACACGCACACACTAAACAAACACGCATCGTTAATGTGACACCAATCATCTCCTCTTCATCTCAATGAGCGCCCCACCCTAAAATAACACACGCCACACCATCCTCTCCACTCAATCAGCTTCAACAGTGTGTGTTTGTGTTGAGGGGGGGTGGGGGGATTCATTTCTCTATTTATCTCAGTGACCTGAATTAAAGCGTAACCCCCCCCCCCCCCCCCCCCACACACTCCCTCCCCCGTCAGGGCAGTGTGTGTATTGATAATGGCCATTAGCATATTTATGATCATTGCCAGCCTCGTATTGTTTGCGTGGAACATTAATCTTCATCTGATGCCTGGCAACTGACAGCTCAATCTAACAGGCCATCACTGGGCACACACACACACACACACACACACACACACACACACACACACACACACACACACACACACACACACACACACACACACACACACACACACACACACACACACACACACACACACACACACAAACAAACACACACTCTCTCATGTTGAGGAGGAGGGCATTGTCTAATGGCAAACACACACACAGACTTCAACACACAGACTTCAACACACAGACTTCAACACATTGACAAACCAGACTAAAAGACGGGCATTGTCTTTCTGCAGCTAACACACACACACATAAACACACACACAGAAACTTCAACACACAGACTTCAACACATTGACAAACCAGACTAATAGACTGGCATTGTCTTTCTGCAGCTAACACACACACACATATCCACACACACATACGCGCAAACATATACACAAGAAGACAAGCATTGTCTGATTGACGTTCACCCCAGTGTGTGTAATCAGGAGAGGTTGTTCTCTCCAGCTGAGACGAGGGCTCGCTGGCATCACGGTTGGCGTGCTGATGGTCCCTCTGTACCAGTTTGGGCCCACTGCTCCCCCAATCAGCCTCAACCCCCCCTTACGCCCGCATGCACCACATCCCTCCCTATCGCACCCCAGTACCCATGCCCAAGGCAAGTCTCCATAAATAACCCCCCACCAGGGGTGTTTAACTAAGTATCGGCTGTGAGCTTAGCACAGAGAGGTTAGTAGGTGTGTATGCAGACACATGAGGTAGAGGAAGACTGAGGTTCACCAGGAGGTCTTAGCTTCCCCCACAGCTTCTCCTCCCTCCCCCCTCCCTCCCGTGTCCTCTTCATCCCTACCCCCTTCCATCCCTTCTCCTCCTCATCCCTACCCCCTTCATCCCTACCCTCCTCCCTCCCTCCCCCCTCCCTCCCTTCTCCTCCTCATCCCTACCCCCTTCCACCCCTACCCACCTCCCTCCCTCCCCCCTCCCTCCCTCCCTTGTCCTCTTCATCCCTACCCCCTCCCTCCCTTCTCCTCCTCATCCCTACCCCCTCCCTCCCTTCTCCTCCTCATCCCTACCCCCCTTCATCCCTACCCTCCTCCCTCCCTCCCCCCTCCCTCCCTTCTCCTCCTCATCCCTACCCCCTTCCATCCCTTCTCCTCCTCATCCCTACCCCCTTCCCTCCCTTCTCCTCCTCATCCCTACCCCCTTCCATCCCTTCTCCTCCTCATCCCTACCCCCTTCCATCCCTTCTCCTCCTCATCCCTACCCCCTTCATCCCTACCCTCCTCCATCCCTCCCTTCTCCTCCTCATCCCTACCCCCTTCCCTCCCTTCTCCTCCTCATCCCTACCCCCTTCCATCCCTTCTCCTCCTCATCCCTACCCCCTTCATCCCTACCCTCCTCCATCCCTCCCTTCTCCTCCTCATCCCTACCCCCTTCCCTCCCTTCTCCTCCTCATCCCTACCCCCTTCATCCCTACCCTCCTCCATCCCTCCCTTCTCCTCCTCATCCCTACCCCCTTCCCTCCCTTCTCCTCCTCATCCCTACCCCCTTCCATCCCTTCTCCTCCTCATCCCTACCCCCTTCCATCCCTTCTCCTCCTCATCCCTACCCCCTTCATCCCTACCCTCCTCCATCCCTCCCTTCTCCTCCTCATCCCTACCCCCTTCCCTCCCTTCTCCTCCTCATCCCTACCCCCTTCCATCCCTTCTCCTCCTCATCCCTACCCCCTCCCTCCCTTCTCCTCCTCATCCCTACCACCTTCCATCCCTTCTCCTCCTCATCCCTACCCCCTTCCATCCCTTCTCCTTCTCCTCCTCATCCCTACCCTCCTCTCTCCATCCCTACCCTCCTCCCTCCATCCCTACCTTCCATCCCTACCCTCCTACCCTACAACCCTACCCTCCTCCCTCCATCCCTACCTTCCATCCCTACCCTCCTCCCTCCATCCCTACCCTCCTCCCTCCATCCCTACCTTCCATCCCTACCCTACATCCCTACCCTACATCCCTACCCTCCATCCCTACCCTCTTATTCTACAATACAGTATTCCATCTGTCTCACTGTCTCTCTGTCTACGCCATCTTTTCAGCAGCAGCCCCTACAGCCTACTGTAGACTGGGTAGAATTAGTCCTATAATGTCTCTCCTTGCAGAGCCATAAACATAGAGTTTTATTGAGGCTATCTATAACACGCCACTATCAGACATTGTTGATAGCTTTATTAAAACCTCCCAGAGATGGTTATTTTATGTCACTGGACTAAATCACTTTTACACAAAGTTTGTGTGTGTGTGTGCATGAAGGTGCACATGTGTGTTTGTGCGCGTATCACTCTGAAGGCTCTGCAGAGTTAACAGTTACGAGGTACAGTATATGCTAATATATTTGAATACTTTATAGAAGCAGTAAAAACTGAAATCCATAATTTGTTAACGTGTTCCATGTAAAACAGCGCTGAAAGACGTCTCATGAATATCAATGCAGATTTGCTTTGTTTAAACAATCTATCAATGACACTCTACAGGCCTACAGCGTTTTCTCTTCTCTGCTTTAACCCTTTACACTGACGATGACAGTACTCATCCCAACAAGGGACATTTACCATAACTACCAACATCCTAGACCAGTGGTTCCTAACCTCTTTACGTTACTGTACCACCAACTGAATTTAGCTCTGCCCGGAGTAGCCCAGAAGTACCCCCCCCTCCATTTGCATTTTACCAGTAAGCCTATGTTCTCATTAGTCTCCAAGTACCCCCTGTGGATAGGCCAAGTACCCCCAGGTCCTAACCAGGGGTCCTAGTACCCCCTGTGGATAGGCCAAGTACCCCCAGGTCCTAACCAGGGGTCCTAGTACCCCTGGTTGGGAACCACTGTCCTAGACAATAGACAAATTCAGTTGACTTTTGATAAGTGCACATTCCCTCTCTGAGTTGGATCAATCCTCATGACTTGTCTTCACTCTGGGTTGGAGGTGATGGTGAGATGTATAGGTGTGTGTTCTCTCAGGGCTCCAGCCCAGCAGTCTGTGACCAGGTGAAGGCTTGTAGTGATTAACTTGTTTGTGATTCCCTCATCATCTCCATTTAGCCCATGATTAACACCCAATCAGAAAGCATGATTAACATCCAATCAGAGAGCAGGTTTAAAAAAACAGAGTTCATCTTTAATGTTGTAATAATAAGGGTACACGCTCCCAAACTGCCAACAAAACAGATATACACACATACACACAAACTGATACATCTCACCTCCCCCTCCCCCCAGCACACATTCACATCGCTAAAAACCCAGCACACATACGCACACACACAGACACACACCTATACATCTCTCCACCAACACCCCAATCTCTCCTGGTGTCTGTGTGTGGAATTAGAGCCTATTTAAAACCAACCCCGCGGTCTCATTAATGAATTAAGCCTGAGTGCCGGTGGCTCCTGGGCAGTGGTTATCACTGCAGCTCAGGACACATCGTGTCTCAATAACAGAATTACACTACCCCACCACAGGGCTCAGAAGAGGAGGAGGGAGGGGAGGTGGGAAGGGATGAGGGGGGACTGACTGACTTGATGGCTTTTTTATTTATTTAACCAGGTAGGCAAGTTGAGAACAAGTTCTCATTTACAATTGCGACCTGGCCAAGATAAAGCAAAGCAGTTCGACAACATACAACAACACAGTTACACATGGAGTAAAACAAACATACAGTCAATAATACAGTAGAAAAATAAGTCTTTATACAATGTGAGCAAATGAGGTGAGATAAGGGAGGTAAAGGCAAAAAAGGCCATGGTGGCAAAGTAAATACAATATAGCAAGTAAAACACTAGAATGGTAGATTTGTAGTGGAAGAAAGTGCAAAGTAGAAATATAAATAATGGGGTGCATCTTGTAGATGACCTGGAGCCAGTGGGTTTGGCAACGAGTATGAAGCGAGGGCCAGCCAACGAGAGCGTACAGGTCGCAGTGGTGGGTAGTATATGGGGCTTTGGTGACAAAACGGATGGCACTGTGATAGACTACATCCAATTTATTGAGTAGGGTATTGTAGGCTATTTTGTAAATGACATCGCCGAAGTCGAGGATCGGTAGGATGGTCAGTTTTACTAGGGTATGTTTGGCAGCATGAGTGAAGGATGCTTTGTTGCGAAATAGGAAGCCAATTATAGATTTAACTTTGGATTGGAGATGTTTGATGCGAGTCTGGAAGGAGAGTTTACAGTCTAACCAGACACCTAGGTATTTGTAGTTGTCCACATATTCTAAGTCAGAACCGTCCAGAGTAGTGATGCTGGACGGGCGGACAGGTGCAGGCAGCGATTGGTTGAAGAGCATGCATTTAGTTTCTTGTATTTAAGAGCAGTTGGAGGCCACGGAAGGAGAGTTGTATGGCATTGAAGCTCGTCTGGAGGGTTGTTAACACAGTGTCCAAAGAAGGGCCAGAAGTATACAGAATGGTGTTGTCTGCGTAGAGGTGGATCAGAGACTCACCAGCAGCAAGAGCGACATCATTTATGTATACAGAGAAAAGAGTTGGCCCAAGAATTGAACCCTGTGGCACCCCCATAGAGACTGCCAGAGGCACAGACAACAGGCCATCCGATTTGACACATTGAACTCTATCAGAGAAGTAGTTGGTGAACCAGGCGAGGTAATCATTTGAGAAACCAAGGCTATTGAGTCTGCCGATGAGGATGTGGTGATTGACAGAGTCGAAAGCCTTGGCCAGGTCAATGAATGCGGCTGCACAGTATTGTTTCTTAGCGGTTACGATATCGTTTAGGACCTTGAGAGTGGCTGAGGTGCACCCATGACCAGCTCTGAAACCAGATTGCATAGCGGAGAAGGTGCGGTGGGATTCGAAATGGTCGGTAATCTGTTTGTTGACTTGGCTTTCGAAGACCTTAGAAAGGCAGGGTAGGATAGATATCGGTCTGTAGCAGTTTGGGTCAAGAGTGTCCCCCCCTTTGAAGAGGGGGATGACTGCAGCTGCTTTCCAATCTTAGGGAATCTCAGACGATACGAAAGAGAGGTTGAACAGGCTAGTAATAGGGGTTGCAACAATTTCGGCAGATAATTTTAGAAAGAAAGGGTCCAGATTGTCTAGCCCGGCTGATTTGTAGGGGTCCAGATTTTGCAGCTCTTTCAGAACATCAGCTGACTGGATTTGGGAGAAGGAGAAATGGGGAAGGCTTGGGCGAGTAGCTGTGGGGGGTGCAGTGCTGTTGACCGCAGTAGGGGTAGCCAGGTGGAAAGCATGGCCAGCCGTAGAAAAATGCTTATTGAAATTCTCAATTATAGTGGATTTATCGGTGGTGACAGAGTTTCCTATCCTCAGTGCAGTGGGCAGCTGGGAGGAGGTGCTCTTATTCTCCATGGACTTTACAGTGTCCCAGAACTTTTTTGAGTTTGAGATGCAGGAAGCAAATTTCTGCTTGAAAAAGATAGCCTTGGCTTTTCTAACTGCCTGTGTATATTGGTTTCGAACTTCCCTGAAAAGTTGCATATCACGGGGGCTGTTCGATGCTAATGCAGAACGCCACAGGATGTTTTTGTGTTGGTTAAGGGCACTGACTGACTGACTGTCTGGAGAGAACCAAGGGCTATATCTGTTCCTGGTTCTAAATTTCTTGAATTGGGCATGCTTATTTAAGATGGTGAGGAACGCATTTAAAAAAAATAACCAGGCATCCTCTACTGACGGGATGAGGTCAATATCCTTCCAGGATACCCGGGCCAGGTCGATTAGAAAGGCCTGCTCGCTGAAGTGTTTCAGGGAGCATTTGACAGTGATGAGTGGTGGTCGTTTGACCGCAGACCCATTACGGATGCAGGCAATGAGGCAGTGATCGCTGAGATCCTGGTTGAAAACAGCAGAGGTGTATTTAGAGGGCAAGTTGGTTAGGATGATATCTATGAGTGTGCCCGTGTTTACGGCTTTGGGGTGGTACCTGGTAGGTTCATTGATAATTTGTGTGAGATTGAGGGCATCAAGCTTAGATTGTAGGATAGCTGGGGTGTTAAGCATGTCCCAGTTTAGGTCACCTAGCAGCACGAGCTCTGAAGATAGATGGCAATCAGTTCACATATGGTGTCCAGAGCACAGCTGGGGGCAGATCGAGGTCTATGGCAGGCGGCAACGAAGAGAGACTTGTTTTTAGAGAGGTGGATTTTTAAAAGTAGAAGTTCAAATTGTTTGGATAGTAGGACAGAACTCTGCAGGCTATCTCTGCAGTAGATTGCAACCCTGCCCCCTTTGGCCGTTCTGTCTTGTCTGAAAATGTTGTAGTTAGGGATGAAGATTTCAGGGTTTTTGGTGGCCTTCCTAAGCCAGGATTCAGAAACAGCTAGGAAATCCGGGTTGGCAGAGTGTGCTAAAGCAGTGAATAAAACAAACTTAGGGAGGAGGCTTCTAATGTTAACATGCATGAAACCAAGGCTATTACGGTTACAGAAGTCATCAAAAGAGTGCGCCTGGGGAATAGGAGTGGAGCTAGGCACTGCAGGGCCTGGATTCACCTCTACATCACCAGAGGTTCAGAGGAGGAGTAGGATAAGGGTACGGCTGAAAGCTATGAGGATTGGTCGTCTATGACGTCCGGAACAGAGAGTAAAAGGAGCAGGTTTCTGGGGGTGATAAAATAGCTTCAAGGTATAATGTACAGACAAAGGTAAGGTAGGATGTGAATACAGTGGAGGTAAACCTAGGCATTGAGTGATGAGAGAGATATTGTCTCTAGAGACATCATTGAAACCAGGTGATGTCATCGCATGTGTGGGTGGAGGAACTGAAAGGTTGGATAAGGTATAATGAGCAGGGTTAGAGGCTCTACAGTGAAATAAGCCAATAAACACTAACCAGAACAGCAATGGACAAGGTATATTGACATTAAGGAGAGGCATGCTTAGCCGAGTGATCATAAGGGTCCAGTGAGATTCAGACAGCTAGCCGGGCCATAGGTAGCAAGCCGGTAGAAGATGGAGGGAGGTCTGTTTTTAGCCACCTCGTGCGTTTCCGTCTGTAGATTAGTGGGGTTCCGTGTGGTAGAGGGGACCAGTCGAATTGGCAAAATAGTTATAGTGGCCGAAGAAAACTGTCCGATAGACCTATTCAGATAGCAGCCGATAAGACAGCTAACGATTAGCGGGCCGCAGATGGGCGTTCAGGTTAAGTCGCGACGGAGGGGCCAGTTGGATAAGCTTTGAGGAACAGACAGACTGTCATACAGACAGATGGGGAGACAGAAGAACAGTCCTCCTGTGTGTCCAGAAGCCTGATAGTCTCCTGCTTTAAATCACTGTGTTTATGAGCTGCGGAGAGCCCAGGTGGTGGATGGGGGGGGGGGGGGGGGGGGAGTCTCCCACCTCCTCAGCCCACCCTCCTCTCCCCGTGGCTCCAGTGTGTGTGTGTTCTCTCCCTGGTGGTTCCAGAGGGCCTCTTTATCTTCCCCTCCTAGCAGGGTCTCTAAATCACCGTGGTAACATCTCCTGCTAATTCCTCTGCTCACTGAAACATTGACTGAACACACACACGCGTAGTCACAAACACGCCCCTCTACTTTTCCGCTCCTCTCTCGGTGGCATTGCATTTGCAGTGGGTAGATAGGAGTTGGATTTGGAGTGTGTGTGCGTGTGTTGGATACCTGGCCTGATACACACCAGTCTGGTACAAAAGAGAAAAAGAAAGAACTTGACAACAAAACAAGCAGACTTGGTAAACTAGATATGTGTCCTCTGTTTTATTAAGACTTGAGGAATGTCAATAAGAGCGCTTCTAGAGGCCAGTAAGACTGACCAGCAGACAGCATGACCTTCTATACTGCACACACACACACACACTCCTAATAACCAACACACAGCATCATCTCCTAATAACCCAGAGACAGACAGCAATGTACAGGCCAAACATTCCCTCATTGTGAAAAGTAACTAAGGTCTGAAAGGACAGAGGAAGTGGCAAACATCCTGCTGATCGATCTGTGGCTGCCAACTGGCTAATGGCGCTCGGTGGCATGCGCAAACACACAGCAGCCCGTCATCACACTACAGATCCATCCTAGTGGTTTTGAAGCTCTTGGTCATTAAGCCCTTGGTCACCCCCTCACACACACACACACACACTTCTAGAACCAAGGGCCGGTGCTGGTATTGTTACGAGAGGCCCCGGGGCAGTATGGGTAAAGTCGTTACTCTTTTGTTAATTGGAGCGGAGATTCCATCCCTCCATTCCCTCAGCAACCCCTCCTGGGGGAACAATGACTAATTGTCCAGAGTCCTCCTCAGTCAGCGCACCTCTACATTACACCCCCCTCCCCAGTCTGTCCTCCAGTCCTCAGTAACCGTATTTTATCCCTACATACCTAGCCCATCCACCTCTACCTGGCTACAGCTGCAGTAGGATGAAGTTGCACCAATGAGATGCTGATCTCAGGTCAGTTTTCCATTCTTTGGTTAGGATTTAGGCTGGGATTGAGAGAAGGTAAGCTGATCTAGATGTGTCTAAGGGCGACTTCTACCGAAAGCTGCTCCGCTAACGCACCCCAGCCCAGTCTCTGCCCCAGTAGAGGTGTCACTGGGTCAGCCTGAGGATGTACCCGTGCAGCTGGTCTGAGAAGGCCTCCAGGGAGAACTTCTCCTGAACCCGCCTCCTGCCGGCCTGGCCCATGTCCCTGCGGAGCTGGGGGTCTCTGAACAGCTTCTCCATGGCCAGGGAGAAGGCCTCAGCCGTGGGCTCACACAGGAAGCCCGTCTCCCCGTCACCTACACTCTCCAGAGGCCCTCCAGACCTCACAGCAATGACGGGACAGCAGCAGTACATGGCCTCCACTGGCACTATCCCAAAGTGCTCTCTGCTGGGCGTGTAGAGAATGCCTGCGCTGCCCCGCAACAGCGCCACCTTCTGGCTGTCTGAGGGAGAGCGCAGGAAGGTGACAGAGTCCTCTACTCCCAGCCGTGCTGCTAGCTCCTTCAGCTCAGCGTAGTGCTGGACGTTCTCAGCAACACGGTTGTCGTACCCCCCTGCCACCACCAGGTGGAGTCCTGCCTGGTCCCCCGGGGCGAGGCGGGTCTTCAGGGAGGAGAGGCCCTCGAGGGCCAGACCCAGGCTCTTCTTCCTCTCATAGCGGTTCAGAGACAGGAAGAGGCAGGACACGCCTTCAGGGATCAAGCCCCCCAGACCCTGCTCTAGCTGCTCCTCAGGGGGCCGGTCGAAGCTGTGTGTATTGAGGGAGGGGTAGAGGACGTCAGTCTGGACCCCATCCAGGGTACGGAACGTCTCCCTGAAGACCCCTGCGGTGAAACAACTGTTTACCAGCACCTGGGACAAGAAACAAGAAGGATCAGTCAGTGATATCTCATCAACAAGGTCAGAGGAGAGAGATCAATTGGGAAAATCAAAACTAGTTTCCATTGAAATTAAATGAATGAAACTGTTGGTATTTTGTACTCTTAAGATCTAATCCTTCTTTCTCTGGTTCTATACTCTCACCGTATCAGCCATGCCAGTGGTGAGTTCCTCCAGTCTGTCTATGGGGGCGCGGTAGAGCTTTTTCAGAGCTGAGCCTCTCTGGGTCAGGAGCTGGTCTGGGAAATGACAGTAGAACAGAACCTTTTTCCTCTGACGAGACAACCTCAGGACTGGGATACACACGGACACCTGTAAGAGGAGAGACTAGGGTTGTATCTACTACAATCACAACTACAGAAAAGTCAAGGCAAAAAAGACTAGTGTGAAGGTGAGAGTCAAAATGAAAAAAGGTAATGGACTGAGTTATGCTGAAGTGAAGAGAAAAAAAATGTTGACGGTGTGTCACCAACCTGATCACAGAAGACCACGTCGTACTCTGCTCCACTGAGGAAGACCAGGTAGAGAGCTACGTAGATCATCCTGAGGTAGGCACACAGGGCATGCAGGTACCCAAACACACTGGTGGGCAACCAGTCACCCACACACACCTGGAGATGACAAACAGGGTCAGATAGGAAAACAATGCGAGTGTGTTTGTGTGTGTTATAACACTGTTATTAGATTACACTGTTATTGACACCCACCACGTTCAGGTCTGGGTCCAGTGTCTCTGAGAAGCAGTGTGTGGGGTCATGGTGGGCCGTCCAGATCTGAACACTGCAGCCGCGAGAGCATAGAGCTACAGCTGCATCCACCACCAGCCTCTCTGCACCACCTATACCCAGGTCTGGGTGGAGAAACACCACCCGCACCATCCTGGAGGAGACAGACAACATGCTTAAAGAAGCCTGATGACACTGACAGGTTGACAGGTGCGTCATCAACATGGGGCTTGTTCAGAAGGTTCAGACAGTATTAATACATTCAATACAACGTTACAGAATGGAGGACATTGTTGACATGGCAGAGAGGTGGATTGTTTAGTCTACAATGACACAACCCATAGAACGTTCTCCCGTTGAATTGGCTAAGGTCCATAACATCAGCTAACCGTGATGTTGTTGAAACAGACAATAGATATCTCTAGCTGACAGCTACACTAAACACAGTGAACATAGAGCTTATATCAACCTGAGAGTAGCTAGTATCACAGAGACCAGCTAGTATGCATTCGTTACTAATTCAGTGTGGACGTTGTCTGTCATAAACTTTACCTTTCACTCCTTGATAATGCAGTCTGTCCAACTTGCGTCCAGGAAACAGTGGTCAATTTACGAACACTAATATGCAACTGTGCCTATTAATCGACATGATGGCTCAAATGTTCAATTTATTTCCAACGGCAAATCCCCCTGTGTTGAACCAAAATGGCGTCAGATGCCACCCTCTGGAGCACGTCGCTTCCTATGAGACACGTCACCTATCTCGGCACGAACACTTTTCATTTGCCTTTCGTTCAAACTCCAAAATTAGATTAAACAAATTAGAAATTAAAGTACATTTTTTAAAATAAATCATTTTTACCATGAGATTATATATTAATCTATAATTTGTAATAAATTGAATCCGTTAGATGTCAATTATCAGCTGTCTTGGATCAGGCTTGACATAGGACACCTAAAATGGTCCTTCGTTCTGTAATCGTGTCCTTTTTAGACAAGCGTCATCTTTCTTGGATTCCTTCTGAAGTTGTGGCGATTTGTGTACAGCACTGCTGCCCATTTGACGTGGACTTCAGTTAGAAGAACAGTTGAGGTTTTCTTCTTTAGCTGAACTATAAAGTGCAACTTAAAATGGTAAGAATTGTATAATTTTTCAAAATAATTTATATTGTTGTACACCTCTAACTTGGCTTTAGCCAACTGACTAGCTACCTTACTTTAGCTAGCTAGCTCTTATTCAATTTAGCTAGGCATAACCGAGACATTCAATTAGCCTCTGTTAGCAAGCTAACCTAGTAGAATTACAGGCATGATGTTATAGATTAGTCTTATTTAACATTGCTGTTTTATATTATAATCATTCTTTACCGTCGAGGTGACTCAGGTTTAGAAGCCATCTAAGGTAGCCAGCTAGCTAAAGTTAGGTTAGTTAGTATGATGATCCATGATCTAGTTGTAGACGTGGCTATTTTTCGAATCAGCGAATCTTTATTCTGTTATGTGTAAGACAGCCAGACTATCACAAACAATCATTGCAATGACATGATCATTTAGAAATTTCAGTTGAGTACGCTGTTCATGGCGCTTAAGGGTACTCATCGCTGCTATAGAGGGCCTCTAGTAGTAGCTAGTGTGAACTCCTATATATTATGAGGAAGTTATTTGTGATTATCATTTCAGAGAACCCCACATCCAAAGTGGGTGAAATCCAATGGTTACATTTCTGTTTTCTTCTGTAATCTTAGTATTTTGTGTGTTTTAATGTAACTGTCTCTTCCTCAGCCTGGACCAGCATCAAGTGCAACTAATGTCGGTGCAGGGAGCCGATCCCCCAGCAAGACAGTGGCCCCCCGCGCAGCAGGATCCACAGTCCGACAGAGGTAATAATAATCATTTATTACATTTCTATAATCTCAAAGCGCTTCAAAAACAAAATACCAATACATCATCATGGTGCATGGCAGCAAGAGCCACACAAAACCCCACCCAACGCAGAAGGATCTACAACACACACCAAGACTCCAGTCAGACTCAAGACATTACATACTGGTACCCTTAACCACCCCCAAGCATCAACATTACCACCTAGCTCCAACCTATAACACATGAGTACATTACTAAAATAAACTACATTTTAGGTAGACTAGAGGATGTAAAATGATTTGGGACCCTCCCCTTCCCCCTATCTCTCTGATGACATAATACTGTAGGGAGAGTGATGGTGTTTAGATATCCCTCTGTGAGTAGATAGCACGAGATAGATGTTGGTGCTTTAGGCTTAATCAGTATGTAATCAGAGCCTCGCTGTCATCATCATCATTACCCATTACTACCTTATCCCTCATTCACTCATTACCTCATTTAGCCCCCTTTAATCTCAGCTGATGAATCACTACATCAGGACATTAACTACTGGAGCTATTCTGAACACAAACTGCTGTAGTAGAGGGAGTTAGGTACTGTAGTACTTCTACCTCAGACAGCAGTGTTTCCCCTACATTCATTTAGCAGCGGTGGCCCACTGCTGCTAACTCGTTGCCATGGCTGGGGGGGGGAAAAGTATCTTTTTTATTATGTGTATATCCAGGGGTCACATTAGCTTTTAGAAATGTGCATTTTCAAAAAGCGGACTAACAAAGAATCAGCGTTTCTTTAAACCACTTCACCTGTTTTGTATTGAAAGTTGAGTGTTTTCTTTGGATTAGGGGCGTGCAACTACTTTTACTTCACACAAAATGCATTGGTTTAACACATTCGGCAGAAAATTGTTTATCAGATGTCAACAGAAGTGCAACGCTATTTGGCTAGCAGCCACGCGTAAATTGGTTTACAGTGAAAAAGCAAGGTATTTTTTGCAAAAACTATGCATGGCCATATTTCTAATGTTTATAGGAAATGTAGCTGGCTGGATTCTTTCTAATGCTTTGTTTTGAAGTTAATCTTGTATTTTAACTGGCTACCGGAGAAAAAACACACCGGAGAAAAGTATCCTACACATCAGTCAGAGCTGTCTGGTGATCCTATTTTATTTATTTTTATTTCACCTTTATTTAACCAGGTAGGCAAGTTGAGAACAAGTTCTCATTTACAATTGCAACCTGGCCAAGATAAAGCAAAGCAGTTCGACAACATACAACAACACAGTTACACATGGAGTAAAACAAACATACAGTCAATAATACAGTAGAAAAATAAGTCTATATACAATGTGAGCAAATGAGGTGAGATAAGGGAGGTAAAGTCAAAAAAGGCCATGGTGGCAAAGTAAATACAATATAGCAAGTAAAACACTGGAATGGTAGATTTGTAGTGGAAGAAAGTGCAAAGTAGCTAAATAAATAAATACAGTAGGGGAAGCGGTAGTTGTTTGGGCTAAATTATAGATGGGCTATGCGCAGTGATCTGTGAGCTGCTCTGACAGCTGGTGCTTAAAGCTAGTGAGGGAGATAAGTGTTTCCAATGACGAGAGCAAAGATATTTCATCAGTGGAGTGCAACTGAAGCACGAAAATTATCCTTTTACATTGCTGATTTGGAGCGAACCCTGACTGAAGCAGGGAAGAATTTACAATAAGCATTTAAGATCTGCGTTTACAAAATGCAATAAGAAATATTTTTTCTGCATTTAAAAAAAATAAAAATAAATTCTGTGTAAAACCCCCCCAGAATCCTCCGTCACCCCCCGCTACCCAAGCCACCACTGCTGGAAAAAAATCCTGCAGGTAGCACTGGACAGTGTCTGTGATTTTTGTCATTTCACACAATAATGTTATGGGTTCAGATGGCTTAGAACTGCAGTCACTGCAGAGTCAGTATTTCCTACAGCCTCTGTGTTTTTACATCTAACCATCTGAGACTCAGGCAGAAAAGCTGTCAAAACAGGAGCAAATGAAGGTTCATTGTTTCAGTGTGCAGGCAACTCTGTAAAGGTGTGACTGACAACCTCATGTAAATAGCTTGTTCTCTCTTGTATATGATGTTATAGCTCACATGTTGTCTCGTATGTGTGATGTCACAGGAAAGCAACGAGCAGTGGCACACGCAGTGCAGGCAGGACCACAGCATCAGCGGGTGGCACCGGGGGCATGTGGCGCTTCTACACGGAGGACTCACCAGGACTCAAAGTGTGAGTGTATATACACTCACACAAAGGCACTAGGATTCCTTCAAATGCACATGCACACATATGTATCTCACACACACACACAGAGAGTAGGTATGTACAGTGTTTATGAGGAAGAGCATGAATGTTTAATGGCAGTAAATGAGACTTGGGGGGACTGAGGCTAAATGCTGATCAGACCCCAGGGTGTGTATGTTCCTGGAGCCCCCCTGCCCCCCATCCCCTTACAGACACCGTCAGTTCAGCTCCACACTGTTCCTAAACACTGATCAACACTCCAGCTTTCTAAGTCTGGCTGCTTTCTGACGGTCAGGCCGCTGTTCTGACTCCTGGTCACAGTTCTAGACTGGGACCACTACTGACAACGGTTAGAGATCTCCTCTACTCCACACAGTTCCAGTTGTCCTGCTGTAGTTACTGAGGGTGTTGCTCCTGTAGTCCAGGACAGACGGTTGTACGGTGGTGTGTATCGAGCGTGTGTGTGTTGAACGCTGGTCTCAGAGCTTCATTAAGATCTACTCAGAAAGGTCAAGTCAATTACAGTCTTCAGGGAGGAGGGGGGTGGTGTTGGTATGGTAACACTCTCCCCCTACCTTTCCACTTCAGGGATGGCGCACCTCTTCTCATCAAATCCTCATCAATGAATGCAGAAACACAATAGGACCACATCTCTACTGGCTCCCAGGCAATGTTTCCCCTAGAATTGATCTAGATGGGGTGCAGAGGCACCCACATCTGCCAGAATGGAGATTTTCAATGAAAGCAATTTGACCAGTTGAGAGCAGAGGGTATCAGTGCTAGACAGTTATGGGAGGCCTGCCCCACCTCAGTAATGCTAGGGGAAACACTGGTCCCAGTTTAATGGTGGTAATTAAGCAATAAGCCACGACGGGGTGTGGATCATGGCCAATATACCGCGACTAAGGGCTGGTCTTACCCACGACGCAACGCGGAGTGCCTGGACACAGCCCTTAGCCATGATATATTGCCCATATGCCACAAACCCCAAGGTGCCTTATTGCTATTATAGACAGGTTACCAATGTAATCAAAGCAGTAAAAATAAATGTTTTGTCATACCCGTGGTATACGTTCTGATACACCACGCCTGTCAGCCAATCAGCATTCAGGGCCTGAACCAGCCAGTTTATAAGGCTGGTTTGAGCTCCATATAAACCACCTGTCTGACAGACAGACCACAGCCAAACTAGTACACCACCAGGGTTTCTGTTAGCTGGTAGTAGCTGACTTTTGGCGTCTTTAAGTCCAGAAATAAAATTGGCCCCGGCCAATTGTCCAGGAGAAGAAAAAATCCCATTACGAAATAATGCTTTTTAGCCTATTTATTTATTGATGGAAATACCAGTCGATGGAAATACATTTGACTCGTCATGCTTATCAGTCTATAGGTTAATTTGCATAATTTAGTGGAATAAAATTGGCTTGTGTACAGTATATTCATTGTCCTTATCACGCGTATAGTCTTCCAGTATACTGATGGCCTTTATCACGCGTGTAGGCTTACCGACGGCCTTTATCGCGCGCGCTGGCTTACTGACGGCCTTTATCGCGCGCGCTGGCTTACTGACGGCCTTTATCGCGCGCGCTGGCTTACTGACGGCCTTTATCGCGCGCGCTGGCTTACTGACGGCCTTTATCGCGCGCGCTGGCTTACTTTATCGCGCGCGCAGGCTTACTGACGGCCTTTATCGCGCGCGCAGGCTTACTGACGGCCTTTATCGCGCGCGCTGGCTTACTTTATCGCGCGCGCAGGCTTACTGACGGCCTTTATCGCGCGCGCAGGCTTACTGACGGCCTTTATCGCGCGCGCAGGCTTACTGACGGCCTTTGAGTGGAAAATCTGTCAGTGAGAGCTGCTGCTACCACATCTCAAACAGCAAAAGGCAACGGAAGGCAGGCTTCAGCACGTCACACACCACTTTGCAATGAGCTGGAGGCAGTAAGCATTTTGAAAACATTTACTTAATTGTTTGAAACCTGAACGTTTTAATACATATGAGGCATGTTTTACCTTGCTTCAAAGAAGCCTAGTCAAAATCAGATCATATCTGTGGAGGCAATTCCTTTATATCAACTTTCTTTCGTTGTCCAGTAGCCAAAGACACAATCCTAGTCATATTATCAACCCATGTAGTTGTTATATATTAAATCTCCCCTCTCTACATTTCTACCGGAATATTTTCATCTGTCACATGAAACCGCTGCATTTGACAATGGTGTTCTCATGCTGATTGAATTCTGGAATGAACATTTGTGCGCAGCCTACTGCCTTGTGTGCATTGCTGCGCTGTAGCCTATGTCTACTGGTTGTATGAATTTGGGATCCATCTTTCTACAACTGTCTGGAAGAGTCTGTCTGGAAGAGTCTGTCTGGAAGAGTCTGTCTGGAAGAGTCTGTCTGGAAGAGTCTGTCTGGAAGAGTCTGTCTGGAAGAGTCTGTCTGGAGAGTCTGTCTGGAAGAGTCTGTCTCCACAAGCTGACCAATAGAATGGGTAAACTAATAGATTGACAGGCTAGTGATGTTGGTTACTCGTCTTGTCTGAGGAAAGTCAGTGTGGACAGTTATTCTAACCTCTTCAAAGTGCACATCAACATTAGGTAAGAAGGAGTGCACGTTGTTGCTCTGTTTAATATGAATGACCATATTTTAAATGGGATTCCAGTCATTCTGAGCACCGTGGGTGGACGCCCTAATCCACTTACTCACCCAATGCATATGGGTCCAGTAAATTTCAAATGTTTCCTAATGGAAACCCTGTACAACGCTACGTCCCAGGCTACTTCTCTCTCTCCTGCTCTCTCACTAAATATTCAAAAGTATGTGGACACCCCTTCAAATGAGGGGATTTGTCCAGCACGCAGCCATGCTATCATAGACAAACATTGGCAGTAGAACGGCCTTACTGAAGAGCTCAGTGACTTTCAACGTGGCACCGTCATAGGATGTCACCTTTTCAACAAGTCAGTTCTTCAAATTTCTGCCCTTCTAGAGCTGCCCCTGTCAACTGTAAGTGATGTTATTATGAAGTGGAAACGTCTAGGAGCAACAACGGCTCAGCCGCGAAGTGGTAGGCCACATAAGCTCACAGAACGGGACAGCCGAGTGCTGAACCACTTGCAACACTCACTACCGAGTTCCAAACTTCCTTTGGAAGCAACGTCAGCACAATAACTGTTTTTCGAGAGCGTCATGAAATGGGTTTCCATGGCCGACTAGCCGCACACAACCTTAAGATCACCATGCGCTATGCCAAGTGTGGCTGGAGTGGTGTAAAACTCACCACCATTGGACTGGAGCAGTGGAAACGCCTTCTCTGGAGTGATGAATCACGCTTCACCATCATCTGGCAGTCCAACGGACCAAATCTGGGTTTGGCGGATGCCAGGAGAATGCTACCTGCCCGAATGCATGATTCCAACTGTAAAGTTTGGTGGTGGAGGAATAATGGTCTCAGGCTGTTTTTCATGGTTTGGGCTAGGTCCCTTATTTCCAGAGAAGGGAAGTCTTAATGCTACAATGACGTTCTAGATGATTCTGTGCTTCCAACTTTGTGGCAACAGTTTGAGGAAGGCACTTTCCTGTTTCAGCATGACCATAACCCCATGCACAAAGCCAGGTAGATACAAAAATGATTTGTCAAGATCAGTGTGGAAGAACTTGACTGGCTTGCACAGAGCCCTGACCTCAACCCCATCGAACTTCATTGGGATAAATTGGAACGCCTATTGCGAGCCAGGCCTAATCAACCAACATCATTGCCTGATCTGTTTGGAAGCAAGTTCCCGCAGTAATGTTCCAACATCTGGTGGAAAGCCTTCCCAGAAGAGTGGAGGCTGTTATAGCATCAAAGGAAGCGACCAACTCTTAATTTTCATGATATTGGAATGAGATGTTTGACGAAAAGGTGTCCACATACTTTTGGTCATGTAGTGTATAGCTCCACAAGGACATACTGGAGGACCCTCAAACTCAACTCTGGACCTGGAAGCCAGTTCCACTGCATTTATTTAATTGTTCCCCTCTAATCAGGGACTGACTTTAGACCTGGCACACCAGGTGTGTGTAATTAATGATCAGGTAGCACAGAAGCAGCAGCTCTGTACCTCGTAGGGTGAGAGTTGAATACCACTGCTGAAGAGGATTGGGCCAGTTTGGGATTGTGCCACTGTTTTCCGTGTGTGTGCAGAGTAACCTGTGTGTCGTCTCTCCTCAGTGTATGGGTGGTAACCTGTGTGTGTCGTCTCTCTAAAGAGGTCCGGGTGGTAACCTGTGTGTGTCTGTCATCTCTTCTCTGTGTATGCATAGTAACCTGTGTGTGTCGTCTCTCCTCAGTGTAGGGGTGGTAACCTGTGTGTGTCGTCTCTCCTCAGAGGTCCGGGTGGTAACCTGTGTGTGTGTGTCGTCTCTCCTCAGAGGTCCAGTACCAGTGCTGGTGATGAGTTTGCTGTTCATCGCGTCGGTCTTCATGCTGCACATCTGGGGGAAGTACACCCGCTCCTAAACCCCGCCCCATGACCCTTCACCCTCAATCCCTGACCCTGCGGCGCAGCTTCTTAACACATCAGACCTGGACCAAACAACCAACCAACCTGAACCCCCTACAACACTACTCGCCTGGCCCGGCGGGCGGTACAGCCCCAACCTGTCTGGTGTTCTCTCAGAGCAGGGCCGCAGTCCAGTGTCCAACTCCAACTGAACTGCAGACCAGCACCAGTGTGTTGACCCTGAGCACAGATCATCCAGGACTGAATCCTGACATGACTCCTACTCCTCTCCTACTGGCTGCTGTAGGTCCTATTGATGACAATGGGTGATTCATCTCCAGTAAGGATCGGGCACCTGGTCCCCTCATCAGGACTTCAGTCAGCATCTATATTTTTCAGCCTGAATTGGAACCTGTAGATGTTAACATCATTTGGACAACGTTTTTATTGTGATATTGTACAATAAATGGACTCAAACAGAATTTGTGTGTTGGATGTCCATATTAGCCTTTACACTCTCTGTAAAACTGCTTCATGCAAATCCCTGATCGTTGATTGGCTGTCGGGATACGTTGTCTGCTGCTGCTCTCTAGTGTTGCACTGATATTGGACCATGTCCCAGAACTCATATACTGTACACTGCCTTTGGCAAAGTGGAGCTCATTTAGGGTGGATCAATCAAAATATCCATACCAGACAATTACATGGCACCGTATACCTTTTGTGCACATACTGTATGTACCAAGGGAACGCTTAGGTTTCATAGACATCTTTTATATTAGGCTTCTATTCAAATGAGCTATTAATTGAAGCGTTACCCATGGTATGTGTATGTGACAGGTGTGTAGGTTTCCTGCCAGGTACAGGCTGTATCAGGTATGTTCAGGGGAGCACCAACCTTTTTCAAACCGCTCCTCAGGGACCCCCAGACATTTCACCATGTTGTAGCCCTGAACCAGCACACCTCATTAGTTAGTCAAGGGCTTGATGATTAGTTGACTCCGGTGTGCTAGCTCTGGAACACTTCACGGTATGGAAAGGCCTGGGGGTCCCTGAGGAGGAGTTTGACAAAGCTCGTCTTACACCAGGGTTTCCCAAACTCAGGCCTGGGGTCCCCCTGGGTGAACCTTTTTGTTTTTTCTGCTGGCCCAACACAGCTGACTCAAATAACCAACTCATCAAGCTTTGAGTATTTGAATCTGCTGTGTTGTGCAGGGGCAAAAAATAATACATGCCCCCAGGGGGGGCCCCAGGACCTAGTTTGGGAAACCTTGCCTGGGCAGCATTAGAATAGCATCAACCCAAGTCTCTCACACACACAGGAAAAGAGGATATACTGTAGGTCACTGTATAGTAACAATATAATAGCCATAAGCTATGGCTGACCATAAACGTGATATATTCAAAGCACTGTACGGTCCATTACAACTGACTTTATTACAGTGGTGAAGAACCCTTCATCCTCCTCTACCTCTTTCTCTGGGAGGACGGGCTCATACTAATAGATGGAATGGTATTGACACACATTTGTATTAGATACCATTTCGTTCACTTAATTCCAGTCATTATTATGAGCCGTCCTCCCCTCACCAGCCTCCTGTGGAGAGGAGAATAAACATAATATGCTATTTAGAAGACGTTTTTCTCCAAAGATGATGTGCATTTAATTTGTTTATTTTACATACGGATGGTCCCGGTTATCAAACCCACTATCCTGGCTTTGCAAGTGCCTTGCTCTACCAAATGATCTGCAGAGGACTACACAGGAGAGGGAAATATAAAGTGACTGTGATCTCTCATCCTCTCTTCTCTTTGGTTCCTGTCATCCTCTCCCCTCTCTTCTCTTTGGTTCCTGTCATCCTCTCCCCTCTCTTCTCTTTGGTTCCTGTCATCCTCTCCCCTCTCTTCTCTTTGGTTCCTCTCATCCTCTCCTCTCTCTTCTCTTTGGTTCCTGTCATCCTCTCCTCTCTCTTCTCTTTGGTTCCTCTCATCCTCTCCTCTCTCTTCTCTTTGGTTCCTGTCATCCTCTCCTCTCTCTTCTCTTTGGTTCCTCTCATCCTCTCCTCTCTCTTCTCTTTGGTTCCTGTCATCCTCTCCTCTCTCTTCTCTTTGGTTCCTCTCATCCTCTCTCTTCTCTTTGGTTCCTCTCATTCTCTCCTCTCTCTTCTCTTTGGTTCCTCTCATTCTCTCTTCTCTCTTCTCTTTGGTTCCTGTCATCCTCTCTCTTCTCTTTGGTTCCTCTCATCCTCTCTTCTCTTTGGTTCCTCTCTTCTCTTTGGTTCCTCCCATCCTCTCTTCTCTTTGGTTCCTCTCTTCTCTTTGGTTCCTCTCATCCTCTCTTCTCTTTGGTTCCTCTCTTCTCTTTGGTTCCTCTCCTCTCTTCTCTTTGGTTCCTCCCATCCTCTCTTCTCTTTGGTTCCTCTCTTCTCTTTGGTTCCTCCCATCCTCTCTTCTCTTTGGTTCCTCTCCTCTCTTCTCTTTGGTTCCTCTCATCCTCTCTTCTCTTTGGTTCCTCTCTTCTCTTTGGTTCCTCTCATCCTCTCTTCTCTTTGTTTCCTCTCCTATCTCTTCTCTTTGGTTCCTCTCATCCTCTCTTCTCTTTGGTTGTATTTGGTACCATTCCACCTACTCCGCTTCAGCCATTACCACGAGCCTCTCCCCAATTAAGTTCCACTAATCTCCTGTGGTGGCTTCATACACACGCTATATATTCACACTGAATAGGATGCTGTCTATCAACTCAAAGCTGTGAGATCTGTTGCTCTTTGCTCGAGACACTAATACAAACAGAACAGAAAGACCATGAGGACCACTCACTTCTAGAACAAAGACCACTCAACTCTCCAGGCACGCCAAGACTATGCACTCACACAAAAAAGACAGCTCACTCCCTCACACAAAGACCACTTACCACTAGGATAGCTGAAACCACTCATACTATTTGTTGTGTGCAAGACAGCTGGTACGTTGGACTTGTGTTATGAATGTCGTCCTACCAGAGGAAGCTGGTGGGAGGAGACATAGGAGGACGGGTTCATTGTAATGGCTGCAATGGGAATAAATGGTTTCCATGTTTGTGTTTGATACCGTTCCGTTGATTCCATTCCAGCCATTACAATGACGGCCTTCCCTATAGCTCAGTTGGTAGAGCATGGTGTTTGCAACGCCAGGGTTGTGGGTTCGATTCCCACGGGGGGGCCAGCACAGAAAAAAAAATGTATGAAATGTATGCATTCACTACTGTAAGCCGCTCTGGATAAGAGCGTCTGCTAAATGACTCAAATGTAAATGAGCCGTAATGAGCCCTTCCTCCTATAGCTCCTCCCACCAGCCTCCACTGAGTCCTACCTAGTTAGTCATATCTGTCATGTCTGTGCCTGTGAGTCTGGTGATTGTCTTCTCTTGATAGAGAGAGAGGTCTTGGTTAGCCAGGTGTCCATTCGGTCTTTATTCTCATTCTCATTCTCACTGCCTGCTGCAGTGACATTACCAGCCTGAAGGGGGCGCTCCAGACTACTGTGTGAACCTCAGTCACTGGAGGGAGACAGAAGGAGCCGTCTCTCCGCTCCTCACAGAGCTCTGCTACTGTAGAAGTCTTGCCACTGGGCACACACTGGTTGAATCAACATTGTTTACACATAATTTCAATGAAATTACGTTGAACCAACATGTAATCAACATTCAATTGAGTCTATTTAGATTCAATCATCCCATATTGTATTCCTGCTATTAACTTCTCATAAACAAGCTTCTCACTGGTCTGAAGGACTTTTGTCAGTTTATTCTGTCTCTCATTGCATCCTCCCTGTAATTGCACTAGTAACTGACTGCATTTGACTAGAGCTTTTGATACATAGAAACAAGATGAAGTGAGACTGTATGGCTGTTTCTCTGTGTCCACCTCTCTGTTCACTTCTGGAGTTCTGAGGACAGCATTCCCTAGATGACCATGCTAGAAAAGGACAAACATGGCTGTAATAGTGTAGCGTGGTGCTACAAACCTGTTTATCATGAATTACTTTTCTAATGAGTGTGGTTTAACTATGCAGGTTTCACTTCCTTCTCTTGACTGTTTTCATATTTTGAATTGTTGGCACGTGTGAGAATTCTGCACTTGACGATCAATCTATCGTCAGGGGCAGAATTCTCACACGTGCCAATAACTCAAAATATGAAAACAGTTGTCATGTACACACTAGCTGTCCAACAATCTCTTGTAGCTGCTGCTGAAGATAACACTGATGTGTGTTTCTGCCAGCCTGAATGCTGCTTCCTTGTGTTTAGTGTAGCATCTGAATGCTGCTTCCTTGTGTTTAGTGTAGCATCTGAATGCTGCTTCCTTGTGTTTAGTGTAGCATCTGAATGCTGCTTCCTTGTGTTTAGTGTAGCATCTGAATGCTGCTTCCTTGTGTTTAGTGTAGCATCTGAATGCTGCTTCCTTGTGTTTAGTGTAGCATCTGAAAGCTGCTTCCTTGTGTTTAGTGTAGCATCTGAATGCTGCTTCCTTGTGTTTAGTGTAGCATCTGAATGCTGCTTCCTTGTGTTTAGTGTAGCATCTGAATGCTGCTTCCTTGTGTTTAGTGTAGCATCTGAATGCTGCTTCTTGTGTTTAGTGTAGCATCTGAAAGCTGCTTCCTTGTGTTTAGTGTAGCATCTGAATGCTGCTTCCTTGTGTTTAGTGTAGCATCTGAATGCTGCTTCCTTGTGTTTAGTGTAGCATCTGAATGCTGCTTCCTTGTGTTTAGTGTAGCATCTGAATGCTGCTTCCTTGTGTTTAGTGTAGCATCTGAAAGCTGCTTCCTTGTGTTTAGTGTAGCATCTGAATGCTGTTCATTAATTCATCCTGTCAACCGACTCCAGGTTCACATGAGCTCCCAGAGATCGTGGCACCGGCCTTACACACACACACAGACACTGTCACAACGTCCACAGAAGGTGGCGCCTCTCCCCGATCGGGCGGCGCTCTGCCTACTAGCTGCCACTGATCTCTGTTTCTGTGTCATTTGGTGATGTCTGTTTCGGTTAGCACCTGTTTTGTGTTAGGTCATTAGTGGGGTATTTATTCTGTCTGTTTTAGTTGGGGTTTGTGCAGGATTATTTTCGTGTCGTCCTTTTAGTAGGTTGGGGATTTGTTTTTCCTCTGCCGCTGTCATTTTGGGCATTAGGGTTGCTGGGCTGCGTCCCGACTCTTTCTAGGATTCATTTTTCCTGTTGTTTGGAGTTTTGTTACCCTGCCTTGTTTTGGCTATTGTGGACTTATTCATTAAACGTGTGTTTCACGTACCTCGGTCTCCTGCTATTTAGAGTGGTTCCTGACAGACAGACACACACACACTCCCCCCACACCGGCCCAACACACTGTGGCCCAACACGGCACCATGCCAGAACTACTCAACAGAGCGATTAAATATGGAACACACGCCGACGCTCCCACAGCGTTACAACACCCAAACACGGCCGTCAACATGTGGAGCTCAGAACTCTCTGTGTGTCTGTATAGACCTCTTTCATTGTGGACCTCTTTCATTGTGTGTGCACGTGTTTGTGTTTGCGCATGCACACACACGCGTGTGTGTATCCATGGGGACCCATGTCACAAAGTAGGACTGAGAGCCAGGGTTTATTTTTGGTTGGTTGAACCCAACTCTATAGCTAAAGGTATTTTTAGTCAAGTATATAGGAATACTCTATAGCTAAAGGTATTTGTAGTCAAGTATATAGGAATACTCTATAGCTAAAGGTATTTATAGTCAAGTATTCAGGAAGACTCTATACCTAAAAGTATTTGTAGTCGAGTATTCAGGAAGACTCTATACCTAAAGGTATTTGTAGTCAAGTATTCAGGAAGACTCTATACCTAAAGGTATTTGTAGTCGAGTATTCAGGAAGGCTATACCTAAAGGTATTTGTAGTTGAGTATTCAAGAATATTTGTTGTCAGGTATTCAGGAAGACTCTATACCTAAAGGTATTAGTAGTTGAGTATTCAGGAAGACTCTATACCTAAAGGTATTTGTAATCAAGTATTCAGGAAGACTCTATACCTAAAGGTATTTGTTGTCAGGTATTCAGGAATATTTGTTGTCAGGTATTCAGGAAGACTCTATACCTAAAGGTATTTGTTGTCAGGTATTCAGGAATATTTGTTGTCAGGTATTCAGGAAGACTCTATACCTAAAGGTATTTGTAGTCAAGTATATAGGAAGACTCTATACCTAAAGGTATTTGTAGTCAAGTATATAGGAAGACTCTATACCAAAATGTATTTGTAGTCAAGTATTCAGGAAGACTCGGTACCTAAAGGTATTTATAGTCGAGTATTCAGGTAGACTCTATACCTAAAGGTATTTGTAGTCGAGTATTCAGGAAGACTCTATACCTAAAGCTATTTGTTGTCAGGTATTCAGGTAGAATGCAATGTACATTTTTGTGTAATTGTTTTACTCTTCAGCTGAGATTATTAAATGGTCTGAATATGATTGAGTTAAAAAAAAATATTCAGAGAGAGAGAGGTCAGGTTTCCTCTTCCTTTCTTGTTATTTCTCGCAGTCTGTGATACGGGACAGTCCCTAAGAAACACACAACACATACACACAACACACACGATGGAGGTAAGTTGTAAATAGGTCAGATGGGTTTTCTATCCTGTGTGACACACTGCCTCTGTGGTCTCCACATGGGGAATAAATGCTGTTGAAGACTTGCCCTTTCTGCCCTAACACACACACACACACACACACATACTCACACACAAACACTCACACACACACACAAACATACGCATCCCTGCCCAGAGCTGTTGCACAGGGTATACACGCAGCCGCACCCTCCCCCAGCCCTGGGGATTCCATGTCACTGTCCAACGCACCAATAGAAAAACAGACACAGTGGAGATGAGGGGGATCTGTACCAGTCATTCCATCAGACAGGAGCAGGAAAACCTGAGACAGTATTTTGCCACGTGTGTGTGTGTGTGTGTGTGTGTGTGTGTGTGTGTGTGTGTGTGTGTGTGTGTGTGTGTGTGTGTGTGTGTGTGTGTTGTGTGTGTGTGTGTGTGTGTGTGTGTGTGTGTGTGCCACTAACCCTTGTGCGTATTAAGGGATCATATGGTTGGTAGAGCGTGGAATGGCGAGGCGGCTGGCCGGCTGCTATTGATTCAGCTCTCTGATCAACAAACTCCTCAGGGACATGAGAGAGAGAGACAGAGATATATATATATATATATAGAGAGAGACAGAGATATATATATATATATATATATATATATATATATATATATATATATATATATATATATATATATATAGCGAGAGAGAGAGAGAGAGAGAGAGAGACAGAGAGACAAAGAGACCAGAGTGTGTGATAGTTCAAGCGTTGTAGAAGAGTGGGTTGTTCATTCAGGCGGTTGGTCAGTCAATCACTTAGTCAATCAGTCAGTCAATCCGTCAGTCACTCAGTCAGTCAGTCAACCAGTCACTTAGTCAGTCAGTCAACCAGTCACTCAGTCAGTCAGTCAACCAGTCACTCAGTCACTCAGTCAACCAGTCACTCAGTCAGTCAGTCAACCAGTCACTCAGTCACTCAGTCAACCAGTCACTCAGTCAGTCAGTCAACCAGTCACTCAGTCACTCAGTCAACCAGTCACTCAGTCACTCAGTCAACCAGTCACTCAGTCAACCAGTCACTCAGTCAGTCAGTCAACCAGTCACTTAGTCAGTCAGTCAACCAGTCACTCAGTCAGTCAACCAGTCACTTAGTCAGTCAGTCAACCAGTCACTCAGTCAGTCAGTCAACCAGTCACTCAGTCAACCAGTCACTCAGTCAGTCAGTCAACCAGTCACTCAGTCACTCAGTCAACCAGTCACTCAGTCAGTCAGTCAACCAGTCACTCAGTCACTCAGTCAACCAGTCACTCAGTCAGTCAGTCAACCAGTCACTCAGTCAGTCAGTCAACCAGTCACTCAGTCACTCAGTCAACCAGTCACTCAGTCAGTCAGTCACTCAGTCACTCAGTCAACCAGTCACTCAGTCAGTCAGTCAGTCAGTCAGTAGTCTGTTAGTAGTCTCTCTCAAACAGGTGTCAGGTCTCCTCTCCTAGTGTGTGTACTGTAAGGAACTGTTTCCAGAGAGAATATGTCTCTGGTATTTGGCCTGTTTGAGTTTGTTTACTGTAGAATAATATACCATCAGGCTGGCCCTGGGGTCACAGTCACGTAGATATGGTCAGTGGGGGTGCAGAGTGTGTGTGTGTGTGTGTGAGAACCCCAAATCCTTCTGATCCGGTCCCCTCCTGTTCTCAGGGAGCGGTGTGAGATGCAGACTCAGCTTTGGCCCTCTCTACTCTCAGAGTGTGTTTGTGTTATTCCTGTCTGCTGGAGGGTCCAGAAAACACCAGCAGTATGAGGAGTGTCCAGCTGGCAAAAAACACACGCGTACACACACTTAGCTTTCTGAGAGCACAAACACACTCAGATTTCTGAGAATGATACCAGAACAGATCAGCACACTGTGCATGGCTTTTATTTCTTCTTTATATAACTGCTTTAATATCAGACAACACAAGACAGGCACCTGATCTACTCCGGTGATTGACAATTACTATTTGTCTTGTTATTCCTTCCGCTCTTCTCATGGGTTGATGTGATGTCTCATGGCAGACTCAGGGCTGGATTTAATCCAGAGCGCCAAAGATCAGCATTGTAGCGCGGTTTAAATTTAAAGGGAATTTTTGATTGAGCCGACATATGCAGCGTTTGCTATAAATGCAATCATCATAGAACGCTTAACCATTGTCTTAAAAATGTAAATCACGCTACAATGCTGAATTCAGGGCTACCAGTGGTGTAGTGGAGGGTAAACACAAGTCAATGCAGTTTACCTAAATGTTTTACTTTTTGCACGGCAGTTTACCCACCTTTTGCAGAAAAAGGCTTTGAAAGTATAGAGAGCATTACTTTTGTCACCGCGACCGTCAGAGTTTACCCACCAATTGTTGTTACCACTACATTACTGGGTGCTACAGATTGAATCCAAGCCTCAGTAGGGTTTTAGCTGTAAAAGAGAAACATCTACAGAATGTAAATCTGTCTGTACTTTGGTAGGAGTCCCCCAATAAGATCAAACTTTGTAATGCAAATTGATTTTCTACATTACATTTTTTATATCCATTTTAAATATATTTATAGTCAGTTATTATTGTGTCCCAAGTGACTCCTGTTCTACACTCCTGATATACACACATGATGTCACACCTGATATACACACATGATGTCACACCTGATATACACACATGATGTCACACCTGATATACACACATGATGTCACACCCCTCCCAGCAGTAGTATGGTAACATGTCCCTCCCAGCAGTAGTATGGTAACATGTCCCTCCCAGCAGTAGTATGGTAACATGTCCCTCCCAGCAGTAGTATGGTAACATGTCCCTCCCAGCAGTAGTATGGTAACATGTCCCTCCCAGCAGTAGTATGGTAACATGTCTCTCCCAGCAGTAGTATGGTAACATGTCCCTCCCAGCAGTAGTATGGTAACATGTCCCTCCCAGCAGTAGTATGGTAACATGTCCCTCCCAGCAGTAGTATGGTAACATGTCCCTCCCAGCAGTAGTATGGTAACATGTCTCTCCCAGCAGTAGTATGGTAACATGTCCCTCCCAGCAGTAGTATGGTAACATGTCCCTCCCAGCAGTAGTATGGTAACATGTCCCTCCCAGCAGTAGTATGGTAACATGTCCCTCCCAGCAGTAGTATGGTAACATGTCTCTCCCAGCAGTAGTATGGTAACATGTCCCTCCCAGCAGTAGTATGGTAACATGTCCCTCCCAGCAGTAGTATGGTAACATGTCCCTCCCAGCAGTAGTATGGTAACATGTCCCTCCCAGCAGTAGTATGGTAACATGTCCCTCCCAGCAGTAGTATGGTAACATGTCCCTCCCAGCAGTAGTATGGTAACATGTCCCTCCCAGCAGTAGTATGGTAACATGTCTCTCCCAGCAGTAGTATGGTAACATGTCCCTCCCAGCAGTAGTATGGTAACATGTCTCTCCCAGCAGTAGTATGGTAACATGTCCCTCCCAGCAGTAGTATGGTAACATGTCCCTCCCAGCAGTAGTATGGTAACATGTCCCTCCCAGCAGTAGTATGGTAACATGTCCCTCCCAGCAGTAGTATGGTAACATGTCCCTCCCAGCAGTAGTATGGTAACATGTCCCTCCCAGCAGTAGTATGGTAACATGTCTCTCCCAGCAGTAGTATGGTAACATGTCCCTCCCAGCAGTAGTATGGTAACATGTCCCTCCCAGCAGTAGTATGGTAACATGTCCCTCCCAGCAGTAGTATGGTAACATGTCCCTCCCAGCAGTAGTATGGTAACATGTCTCTCCCAGCAGTAGTATGGTAACATGTCCCTCCCAGCAGTAGTATGGTAACATGTCCCTCCCAGCAGTAGTATGGTAACATGTCCCTCCCAGCAGTAGTATGGTAACATGTCCCTCCCAGCAGTAGTATGGTAACATGTCTCTCCCAGCAGTACTATGGTAACATGTCCCTCCCAGCAGTAGTATGGTAACATGCAGACCAACTGGACTGTGATGTCACAGATGTGTGTACATATCTCTTCCTCCTTCTCCCCCCCGGCAGGCTGATCAGACCGTACCCTCTGGGACACCCGGCACCGGGTCCCAAATTAGATCCCCCTGGCAGGGCAGTGGGAGGAGGGGGAGGACAGGGGAGGAGGGTGACATCGCTCTCTGCGAGTGGCTCAGGTGTCAGTCTTGTGCTTTCTAATATTAAAGCAGTTGACCGGGCCTGTGTGAATGTGTTTGTGTGTATGAGATTGGGATATATTTAGGGACTTTATTTTCCACTCCTTGTGAGCGGAGTGACGATGAGGACAGGAGAGGGAGGAGGGGCCGGGAAGTACAGTGGATTCCCTCAGAGTGAAAGCCAACACTCGCGCTTTACACAGAGAACACAGAGGAGGGGGAGGGAAGAGGTTGAGGGTGTCCCTCTCGTGCTGCTATCATGCAGTGGGCAGGCACGTAGTGCACCCACACACTGAGTGGACAAAACATTAAGGACACCTGCTCTGTCCATGACATAGACTGACCAGGTGCATTCCCTTGTTGATGTCACCTGTTAAATCCACTTCAATCGGTGAAAATACAGGTTAAAGAAGGATTTTTAAGCCTTGAGACAATTAAGACGTGGATTGTGTTTGTGTGCCATTCAGAGGTTGAATGGGCAAGACAAAGTATTTAATTTCCTTTGACCGGGGTATGGTAGTAGATGCCAGGCACAACGGTTTGTGTCAAAAACTGCAACGCTGCTGGGTTTTTCATGCTCAACAGTTTCCCGTGTGTATCAAGAATGGTCCACCACCCAAAGTGCTAGCCACTGTGCTAGCCACTGCCATCATTCAATGCCATTTTGACTACGCTAGTACTTCCTGGTTTGGGGGCTTATCTAAACTTATGAAGGGGAAGCTCTAGATTGCCCAGAATAAGCTGATCAGGGTAGTATTGAGGGTGAGTCCACGTACTCACATAGGCAGGAGCTGCTTTCAGGAACTAAACTGGCTGCCTGTTGAGGCTAGGGTGTCCCAGATTAGACTAGGTTTGGTTTACAGGAGTATTTATGGTCCTGCGCCCAGATAGTGATTACTTTCCTCGTGTTAGGGATGCACACAATCACAGCACCAGATCAGGTGTTGCTGATGTGTGCTTATACAGGTTCAGGAGTAATGCTGGGAAAGGTACTTTCTTGTATACTGGAGCCTCAGAATGGAATGAGTTGCCTCTGCCCATAAAAACAACGTCCTCTCTGGACAGCTTTAAAAAGAAAGTAAAAATATGTTTGATGACTTCTGTGCCCATATGAATAACCCCTATGATGTAACTGCAATGATGAGATAGATGTTCTTCTTCTCTGTTTTTGTTTTATTATTTCACTGCCATACTGTGTTTAACTGTGTTGGATCTTGTCTAGCCATCTTTTCTAGCCATCTTGGACCACAATGGAAATAAGTCCAAGACTTTATTGTGTGTTATCCTCCATGATTTTACTCAAGTGCATGTTTGGCTTTTTCAAGTTTTATGTGTGCTTGTTTTCTAAAATGGTCGAATGAATAAACTGATTTAAAGGACATCCAGCCAAATTGACACAGTTGTGGAAAGCGTTGGAGTCAACATGAGCCAGCATCCCTGTGGAACACTTTCAACACCCAGAAGAGTCCATTTCCCAACAAATGTAGGCTGTTCTGATGGCAAGGGGGGGGGGTGCAACTCAATATTAGGAAGGTGTCCTTAATGTTTTGTACACTCAGTGTCCATACACACACAAACACACACACATGGGAGGTGCAAACTTGACCTTAGATCAGGGACAACAACACCTGTTCTATATTCAGGTCTGTCTTACAGTTAATGTGATTCTCACACCCAGTGCTATTCCACTACTGTTAGACTGGGTTAGACAGGGTTTATCCAGGGTTAGACTGATTTAGACTGGGTTAGACAGGGTTTATCCAAGGTTAAACTGGGTTAGACTAGGTTAAACAGGGTTAGACAGGGTTTATCCAGGGTTATTCTGGGTTAGACTGGGTTCGACAGGGTTTATCCAGGGTTAGACTGGGTTAGACAGGGTTTATCCAGGGTTAGACTGGGTTAGACAGGGTAGACTGGGTTAGACAGGGTTTATCCAGAGTTAGACAGGGTTTATCCAGGGTTAGACTGGGTTAGACAGGGATTATCCAGGGTTAGACTGGGTTAGACAAGGTTTATCCAGGGTTAGACTGGGTTAGACTGGGTTAGACAGGCTTTATCCAGGGTTAGACTGGGTTACACAGGGATTATCAAGGATTTATCCAGGGTTTATCCAAGGTTTGACCGGGTTAGACAGGGTTCATCCAGAGTTAGACATGGTTTATCCAGTGTTAGACTGGGTTAGCCAGGGATTATCCCAGATTAGACTGGGTTAGACAAGGTTTATCCAGGGTTAGACTGGGTTAGACAGGGATTGTCCAGGGTTTGATAGGGTTTATGCAGGGTTAGACTGGGTTTATCCAGGGTTTATCCAGGGTTAGACTGGGTTTATCCAGGGTTGGACTGGGTTAGGCAGGGTTTATCCAGGCTGGTTGATTGTCATGTCCTGCAGCATATCATAACTGTCATTTTAGGAAGGTTACCAAACCATTTTCTGTCAATAAAACAGAGCTCATAATTCAATCTCTGTTTTCCAAAGAACGCTTGATTCAACCATATCGAATAAAACATATATATATATATTTTTTTTAAAAATTTAACTAGGCAAGTCAGTTAAGAACAAATTCTTATTTTCAAGACAGCCTACCCCAGCCAAACCCAGACAACGCTGGGCCAATTGTGCGCCTGGATTCAAACCAGGGACTGTAGTGACGCCTCTTGCACTGAGATGCAGTGCCTTAGATCACTTCGCCACTTGGGAGCCATGTTTGAAATTTAAAGGTAATTTCTGCTTGAGCCGACATATAGTGTTTACCAGGAATGCAGTCTTAGTGAACGCGGGAACATTGCCTTTAAATTTCAATCCGATATAGGGCGGATCTTTCACGATATGGGTAAATTCTAGGCCTCACACTCTATTTTCTACTCCCCCTTTCTCTCATTCTCTTTCTATAACTGTATATCTCTCTCTCTCTCTCTCTCTCTCTCTCTCTCTCTCTCTCTCTGCATTCTCACAGAACCAGTTAGATGAGTGTCTTTAATCGGGTGCCAGGATGTTGTAGGAAGGTTATGTAAGGTCTTTGTAGTTAACAATAGTTTGACGAGATCCAGCATAGACAAAGACAGGGTTGCAACTTTCACTGGGGATGGGGAGGACATATCCCCCCCACATTCTGAAATTGTATCCCCCCCCAGTTTTATCATTGGAATGTGATACAAAACGAGACAACGGTGTGCTTTAGGGCCATGTGGTTACCTCCAAGCTGTCATGTAGGCTGTTTGGAGAGTTTATCCGACTGGATAAAAAATAAATAATAATAATTATGTCCCCCCCAAGTTACGCCCCTGGACAAAGAAGCATACACATACATGTATGCGCCGTGACTGAATATTTACATTTTGTCTTGCTGCTCAATGATTGGCTGAGCTCTTTAAGTGTTACAACACACACCACAACTGTAGATTTGCATTTTGGAGCTGATTTGCATATTGCTGTCCACTGGAGGTGGGGCACTAGGGCAGGTATGATCTGTGAGTGCATCTGTATGTATGCATGTGTTAGACTTGGTGTAAAGATACTTTGAGCATACAAACCATGAGGCACACAAAACAGATGATTCTACTGAACCCCATTTTTTATGCCCAATGCAAAAAAAGATTATATTATAATAACATTCATGAATAAGCCTTTATAAATGCTTATAAATTCTTTATACATTACTATAACTGTTGTAAATGCTCCTGGACTGCTTCTAAACATTTCCAAGGTAGGAAAACAACAACAGGTAAATTTGAGTAAACTATCACTTTAAGCCCCTGTGTAAAACACGTGAGATTTGACCTATTAGAAGACTTGGGCATTAGCTATTGCAGCACTGACATGGTGCCTAGTCAAAAAGCCACTTGGCTCTAGGTCACGTGTAGGGTACTTCATACACTCTTAGCACCTTTCTTTCTATCTAGAACCTAAAAGGGTTCTCTTATGGGAACAGCCAAAGAACCCTTTTGGAACCCTTTTTTCTAAGAGGGTATGGCTCCAACCAGTGTTTCAGCCTGCAGCAGCAGTGTTTAGCTGTGTGTGACCAACAGATAACAGATAACACACTGCCATACAGTACACACATCCTCCACTGGTATTTCATAACCTCCTCTACCAGACAAACAGCTAGCAGCAGATTTGCCTATAATGGGCTGATTTGAATACTTTGAGGGAGGCCTTTGTAGTGGTAAAGATATGTTCTAAGCCGGTGTGTGTGACGAGAGGGGCCTGAATCCATGCATGTCGTCGTATAGGTGCAAATATGTGTTTTGTAAATGTGTGTGTGCGCGTGTCTGTGTATGTGAGTGCATGTCTCTGTGTGTGTGTGTGTGTGTGTGTGTGTGCCCCAGACCTGGGTTCAAATACTTTTTAAAATATATAAAATAATTTGATATACATTTCAAAGTAAGTATTAGGAAATTATTTGAAAATACTAAATACAATTATAAATAGTTGATTCGAGCCACATTATTTGAAAATACTAAAATGCACAGAAAATAGTATTCAAGCATTCAAATACTCAACAACAACAAAAGTACTCAGGTCTGGTTCGCACACGTGCAGATGTGTGCACAGGTGTGTGTGTGTGTGTGTGTGTGTGTGTGCAGGTGTGTGTGTGTGTGTGTGTGGTGTGTGTGTGTGTGTGTGTGTGTGTGTGTGTGTGTGTGTGTGTGTGTGTGTGTGTGTGTGTGTGTGTGGGCGTGTGTGGGCGTGATGTTGTAATGACATCTTGGTTCTCCAGGAATCTTTGTCCTCTGGCCTGAAGCCTTGTGCTCTCTGCTCAAATAGCTCTTATGACATACATGTTCTCACCCATGTAAGGCATCCTGCCCTACCTCAAATACCAACACTGACAATGAACTAGCTGACAGTCAAATCTGATCATTATTTTGGGAGTGAGGTGAGGAAAGGTGAATAGGAGGAGAAGCCTGTTTTCTCTCGCTGCTCCCTACACACTCAGACATGAATAAATGAATGAATAAATAAAGGAGTAAAACCAACAAGTGAGAGAGTGACTGCAGGGGGAGAAAAGTGCTGACTTGCAGATTTCTCTCTCTGAGATTTGTCTCAGTGAATGATTGATGAATGGGGAGAGACATGAGATGTGAGAGAGAGACAGAGAAAGAGAGAGAGACAGAGACGGAGAGAAAGAGACGGCGAGAGAGAGATCGAAAGAGAGAGAGAGACAGAGAGACATAGAGAGAGAGCGAAAGAGAGAGAGACAGAGAAAGATAAAGACAGAGAGAGTGAGAGAGAGAGAGACCGTGATTCTGTGATTAGTGGACACACACACAGTACACACACACACTCTTGTCTCTGTGAATGTATTATTGAGAGGCTATGAAACAGAGGAACTCTTCTGTTTAGCAGGCAGCTCATTATAAATGGATGACCCTGTTGCATATTCATAAGTTAGTTGCTGTGCTTCTCTGTGATTTGCTGTCGAACAGAAATAACTTAGTTTTGACTAAACAGGAACACAGAGCAAAGGATCGTCTTTTAAATGCTTTGATTTTTAAACAGCGTGTTTACTTTAACGAACCAGGAAGTTTGTGTGTGTGTGTTTGTGTGTGTGTAGGTTTGAGTTAAGTTGCCTGAGGTTAGGAACACACATGCATGCACTCATGCATTTAAGTGTGTGTGTGTGTTGGGAACGGGTAGTCCGGGGTAGATGTCACTTCTCATAACATCACAACATGACTGAGACTCTGTTATTCATGAGATCAATGCTGAGATTCAACCAGCCCTGATATAACCTGTCCTCCTCTGGCACTGTGCTTCTATCCCTCCATCTATCCCTCCATCCATCCATCCATCCATCTCTCCATCTATCCCTCCATCTATCCATCCATCCATCCATCCCTCCATCCATCTCTCCATCTATCCCTCCATCTATCCCTCCATCTATCCCTCCATCCATCCATCCATCCATCCATCCATCCATCTATCCCTCCATCCATCTCTCCATCTATCCCTCCATCCATCCCTCCATCCATCCCTCCATCCTTCCATCCCTCCATCCATCCATCCATCCATCCATCCATCCATCCATCCATCCATCCATCCATCCATCCATCCATCCATCCATCCATCCATCCATCCCCTCATTCATTCATTCATTCATTCATTCATTCATTCATTCATTCATTCATTCATTCATCACATTCATTCATTCATTCATTCATCCCTCCCTCCCTCCCTCCCTCCCTCCCTCCCTCCCTCCCTCCCTCCCTCCCTCCCTCCCTCCATCCATCCATCCCTCCATCCATCCCTCCATCTATCCCTCCATCCATCCATCCCTGGTCCAGTAAAGTGCTATTCCACTACTGTGTTAGACAGGGTTGGTCCAGGCTGGTTCTATGTTGATTGTCATGTTCTACAGGATATTATTACTGTAATTTTTGGAAGACTGATGAACTTGTTGCCATTATATGAGGCCAACCTGCTGGGTCACATTTTTATTATCAACTACAAAGACCTTACACTGAGACAGAGAGCACTTAACTCACTCTTTGTTTTTCACAGAACTTGCGCGGTCTCTTCTGAAATTCCAATGGAACTCAGTATCTGTTTTCTACAGAATGTACTCTCTGTTTCTCAGTGTAAGCTCTTTGTAGTTGATAACAGTTGGATGAGATCCAGCAGTTTGGCCTGGGGACGAGGTTAGGAGGACAGCCACCGTGTCTGGTGGCAGTTGAACATCACTGACATGAGTTTTATTGATGGCAGTGTTTATAGTGTACCAGTAACATTAATTCAGTGTGGAACATACCCAGCAAACCGGGAACATTCCCAGAACAGTAGCTAAGATTCCCATTCAGTTTAGATAGGGTTGTATCGAACATTAGGATGATAACATTCCAAAAACAGTCAAAAAATGTATTTCATAACATCTTTTTTTTCTGAAATATCCTTGGAATGTGGTTCTCACATTGTAACAACCACCACAGAACATTCCCCAAAAGTTCTCATTAGGTTTCCAGGTAGTGTAATAACAATAATAATGTACCAGTAATGTTTTCCCAGCAAACCAAAATTGGTTCTGTGAAAGTTGCCAG